>NW_028247239.1:0-100686 GCF_964263255.1 Lissotriton vulgaris
GTCCCCATTGAAGATGGACAAGGGGGTGTGGCTTGGACGGTAATGTGGACTGCCGTCTAAGTCCGAAACGTCCGCCACCCCGAGTCAAAGAACGGCGAGTTACCTAGCGAAGCGGCCAAGAAACAACCCACAAGCTAAGGAAGAGGGGTCGAAAATATCTAGGCACAAGCAGGTGGAGAGAAGGAGGCAGCACGCACCGAGAAGGAGAAGGAATTAAAAAGCTAGTGACCTCGACGGGAAGAAGAGCTCGGTGGAAACACAAGATGGCGGGGTACTGAAAGCAGCGGAAGAAGATCACCGCCCACAATCACGGCGGTAGCGTGAAGCAAGCAGCAGCAGACCAACAGCAAAAACAGACCCCTCACTTAGAAATACTTTAAACTCGGTAATACATCCTACATTCAAATGAAAAATAACATTGTCCCACAAACAGAAGTTATTCAAAAAATATTATCATATTTTATTTACACATTTTTGATACTTTAGAACATAATAGCAACATCAGCTCATACTTGTGCCCACAATACACTACAAATGTTTTATATATACATATTTATATTATATACACACAAAAAAGAGAGAACCCCCAAAACCAAATACACAGGTAGACATACCCAGTCAATCAAAACCACTCATACAATTAATCCGAACAACCAGTTTCGCCACAATCACAAACTCACAACAAACAATTTTAAAAAAATAAACAGATAATAGTTCATCTCAATATATAGTACAAAAGCATAAGAGAAAGCAAGAGAAGCGCCGACGCGCGTTTCGGAAAGGAGTATTTGCGTCCTTTGTCAGGGCGCAAATACATCATTGTTTCCATATAAGTATTTCTTATTCTGGATATTTAGATACCAGGTTAACAATCCAATTCAATGGTCATGAGGGGGTACAATCCTATTTCAGAAAAATAATCTGAATCCCAATCCTATTATATGAAGGATGGCACGAGTCAAGAGACCGGGTATAATAAATTCAGACGTTCAGTGATTAATGCAGTGAAAAGCTCACTGTTGTAGGGAACGGGCTACCCGACTATTCAGTTGGTAGAGCGAGTGTCGGTTCCCAATCATAGAAAGCCACCGGGCGGGGGGCAGCGTCCCAAGGGATCAACTCCACGGGGTCGGAATAGCTTCATATACGTCGGCTCCCGTATTAAATAATTTTAAAGCTGGATAGGGAGAAGCGGTCCGTCCATAACTCGGTAAAGATCCCAAAAGATCGGAACAGACCAACCAAGGCAAGACAACCGCTAGAGTACCGCTAGAACACCACCCGGTTGGTCCGAGCAACAGACAGACGCCAGATGGAGCACAACAACGAGCGGGGTGCAAGACGCCTAAAAATGAAACCAAAAGCAGCTACCGGCAGCGGCCATCTTGAGGCAGCATCGGAGCATACACAAAGGAAAGAGTGATCGCGCTAAGGCCGTGAAGGTACGCCGGAACCTAGAGGCGAGCAGCCAACTAGGGCGGATCTACCGGCCAACCGTGACACACTGGGGGCACCCTGACAGGTTGGTAGTAGCAGCGCAGGGGTGAAAGAAGAGCCGCGGCAGCTCAAGCCTACCTAACGAGTGCAGCCCCTGAAGAACAGAGACACGGCGCTTTAAGGCAGGAGAGTAGCCATATTGGTACCAAGCACCAGAACCAAAGCGCAACAGATCAGCCACGAATCGGGGCATTTTAAACCAATCAGCGCAACCCAGCCGGTACCGGAAGCGCATCCTGGGGACGGCCATCTTGGCAACCACAAGAACCCAAGCCACAGCCACGCAACAGCCGCCACAGCCGCACACCGCGGGGGAGCTTAAGCGCAAGCCAAACCGCGCACACAAGACCTAACCCCAGAAAGAGCAGCAAAGAATCGGCACACTTTAAACCAACAGCGCTACCCTTGACAGAATCGGAAGCGCACCCAGGGGCGGCCATCTTGGCAACCACACGTGACCCAAGCCACAGCCGCGCCGCGGCTGAGCACCGCAGGTGAGCGTAAGCCAAACCGTGCACGCACAGGAAGTAACTCTAACAAGCGCAGCCATAGCCGATCCTCGTTCAAGGGCAAATAAGCAAGACTAAGGCCGAGGATGCCACGCGAATACCGCGTTGAAGCCACACAATGAGGTCTAACTCCGGCCTGAACCTAAAGGCACCAAGCAGGGCCCTTTTCAATCAGCAACTACGGTGGAAGCAGGCTCACAAAGCAACAAACCAGAACTCAGTGCGCCATAGGAGAGAACAGACACGCAAAAAGCAGGTAGAGCAACAGCCAAAAAGAGAGCTGGCGGGGGCCAAGACCAGGACAAAGTCAATAAGGTGGCCAAGCAGATTCAGGTTGGAGAGCACGCCTGAGTATAAAGATATAGCAGGCGCAAAGAGCACCAATGGAGGGGGGCAAAGGGGGGGGGGGGGGGGGGAGCTTCACAGTACAGTCGTATGCATTTTTCTATCTCTTTATCTTTTCTGAATTTTACCCTGTTTTCCATTCTGACTATCTTCCATGGGGGGAGAACCGACACAACACTAGGCCAACTACTACCTCTAGAATTGCGGAATTTAGACGTACTCACCACACGAGATAGCGAAGGGGGAGAACCACCATGACTACCCCAATGTACATTCATACAAAAAAGGAGCTTAGAGGGTAAAGCTAGTCATAGGTCGCCCCCCACTCAATATGCAATTTGCACAAAAAAGACCTAGACTATGTCGGCACTTATAAATTTATCTTTTTTTGGGGTTTACACCATTTATTGCATTATCATTGCAAAAACGTACTCCCCTTCCATTAGTTATTGGGGTAGTTGGTATATCCTAAGATAGTGCCTCCTTTAAACAATCGCCCAGTTCCCAATAGGTAAAATTTCAGTTGTGGGACAACACATAACACACACACTTAAGTGTCAAACTGTGGTGTGTAAAAATGAAAAAAGTTTGTGAGAGCAAGATGGCACCTCACGGGCGCACCACCAACGGGAACCTGGCAGGTACTCACCAGGATAGCCCTGTTCTCATCATTGGCACCATCGAGCTCGAAAGGAAAAGTGTCCAGAAAACACAAAGAGAAAGAGTTTTGTGAAAAGATGCAGTGAAAACAGACCAAAAAGTGACCAATAAAGTGTCAAACAACATATAAAAACACACACACCAACACAGATATGCAATTTTATTCTGTATCTTGTGTTGGGTAGTGAGGTTAAAAAAGGAAAGTAGTCATGGTTACCAACTATTCAACCAATACTACTATAGGTAGATAAAAATCGATCTGGAAGGGGCACGATGTTAATTCATTATTTGTCAATATTTTTCAATAAAGTCACCCCGTAGACACAAACCATTTCTTGGTATAAAGCAAACTACTTCAAATTGCTTTGCGATCATATATTCTCAATATGCCTGCGGCATAAGTGTGTGGTATTTTGTAATACTATGCCAGGGACATGTGAGTTGAAGTACCACATCCCTGAGTCACATGTACAGTCTAGAATTCTAAGTGAGGAATAATGCATATACAGGCTCCACGAAGTGAGCAGTGTGCAGCCTCCTTCAGTATCATATACAGTTTCAGAATTCTAAATGAAATGTTTTTTCAGTTGTGAAGACTAATCTGTCCATATGCAGTGGCCTTAAAATACATGACGCCCTGAAGAAATTGTCATAAATCCTGTTTGCAATGAAACATGTCGGCAAGTAAAGTAGTATTGGTTGGATATACCAGGCCCTCGACCACGCGATAGACAGACACCCACACAGAACAAGTCATAGGTCGCAGGAACAGAACATCCTTAAAATCCTCTGCGCCAAACTAGAACTGAGGGACCCTTGGAGATTACAACACCCAGACGCAAGGGAATACACTTTCTACTCACACCCACACAACTCGCACAGTAGAATAGATTACATTTTCATGTCAGCCACCCATACACACCTCATAGACTCAACGGAGATCGGCCCAAGGACAATTTCAGATCACGCACACATCACCCTCTCGATTAGCAGTAAACAGAATGAGAAGCCTGGCGACTAAATAGCGACATCCTGGAAATCTCGGCCAACATAGTAGAAATTGAGGAGGCAATCAAAGAATACCTTGCCTTCAACAACACAGCAGAGATGGACAAGGGTACCCTGTGGGAAACCCTAAAGGCCATGATAAGAGGCAAACTCTTGAACATCAAGTCCAAAATGAATAGAAACAAGAACAGGAAGATAACAGATCTGGAGAACCAGATCAAAGATCTAGAAAGAGGCCACTGCGCAAATCTAGCAGACAAAAAATACTCTGACTGACCTAAGAGGAAGTATGAGCTCAACAAAATTTTGAGCAAAAGAGCAGGCACATGGATCAACAAATACAAATCCATCAACCTATGCTCAGCTAACAAGGCAGGGAAAGCACTAGCGGCCTACCTGAAAGCAAAACAAAGAGAATACACAATCGCAGAGATAACAGACACAGCGAACAGGACACAAACGTCCAACAAAAAAATCCTAGAGGTGTTCAAAGACTTCTACAAGGAGCTATACACAGCAGATAAAGGCCTAGCGACAGATGGGGGGGGGGAGGGGGGGCAGGTCTGCTTGAGAAACTAAGCCTACCCAAACTCTCAGACCAACAAAGAGAATCAGTCGAGGGGGATATAAATGGAGCAGAGGTGGAAAAAGCGGTAGCCTCCCTCAAAGCGAACAAAGCGCCAGGACCAGACAGTTACACAGCCGCGTTTTACAAACAATTCCTACAGCAGCTGAAACCCACTATGGTCAAAGTCTTCTCACTTTGTGCCCAAAAGGGTAGAATGACAGACTCGATGGCTGAGGCAAACATCATAGTCATACCCAAAGAGGGCAAAGACTCACAGTACCCACAAAATTACCGCCCAATCTCCTTCATAAACGTCGACTGTAAAATATATGCCAAAATCATGGCGGCGAGACTTAATACGTTCCTGCCCCATCTCATCCATAACTCGCAGGTAGGATACCTTAAAAACAGGTTTTCTCAAGACAACAGCAGACTCCTATGCCACCTTATCCACCTCACAGCCAACAGTCACGACAAGGCGGTCATGATCGCACTAGACGCAGAGAAGGCCTTCGACAGGGTCTCATGGCCATTCTTAGACCTATGCATGGAAAAGTTTGGGCTGGGGACCAAGTACCGAAGCATGGTGATGTCGCTATACAACAATCCTAGGGCCCGAGTGGCAGTTAATGGGGGAATATCAGAAGCATTCACCCTAGAGAGAGGCACGAGGCAGGGATGCCCACTATCCCCAGCCTTATTCCTGCTAGCTCTGGAACCACTGCTAGTAATGATCAGGAACACCCACATATAACAGGCGTTCGTGTCAAGGACAACCCAGTGAAATTAGCAGCCTATGCAGATGACATACTGATCACAACGGGAAACCCGACCACCCCAATAGCAGCGCTGATGCACACCATAGAAGAGTATGCGCTAGTTTCAGGATACAAACTAAACAGGGAGAAGTCAGAATGCAAACCCATGAACTGCCACACAACAAGTGCGGTCCTAGGCACATCTGGACTAACTTAGCAAAAGAAACCTTTAAAGTATCTCGGCCTCCTATTTGGCAGGGATCTGAGGTCAACCCTTGACCATAACGAAGAAGCCATCTTAAACAAAGTAAAAACGAAACTGGACTCCTGTTCTCTCAAATTCATCCGCTGGTGGGGACGATCAACATGATGATAGCACTCATGATCAACTATATGCTAGGTATGCTGCCACTAACACTCACTGAAGACTTCCACAAGAAGCTAGACAATACTATAAACAAGTTCTTATGGAAAGGGAAGAAACCCAGGATCAGCCTGCAAAAACTAAGACTGCGCAAGGAATAGGGGGGCTAAATGCCACGAGCTTCAAGGTATTCCAAACGGCCTGCCTGGCAAAACAGGGAATATTCTGGTTCATCCCAAACCAGGAGTACACACCAGTATGGCTCGAGCTAGAGAGGGACATCCTGGAAGGTGCCGACCCCGTAGCCATACTCACAGCCAATAAGCACCCTGAGGCAAACAACGCAGTCCTCAAAAACACTAGGATAGCACTTTTGAAGGTAGACAGAAGGATGGAACACAGCATCAGGAGATGGAGCTGGGAATCAATCTGGTTCAACTCAAAAATAAAATACAGAGGTAGAACACTAGCTAACATGGCGTGGTACGGGAGAGGGATCACCACACCTGCTCAGCTGGGGAAGGAAGGCACACCACTCACTTTTGAAACGCTGAAACGGGTCCACAACCTACCCAACATTGAATTCTATGAATTCCTAAAGATCAGAGCTGCTATCACAAGAGCAAACCTGACCAAAGAGATACCCTCCATCGTACAATACATGCAAAACCTGAACAAGATCGGACACCAAACCGCCCACCTATACGAACTCCTAAGCCCACACACGTCAACACTTTACACCAAAACAATGGCGTTCTGGGAAACACTGCATAACAGACACTTTAGCGAAGATGAGAAATCCCGGCTTTGGGTCTCAGCCTCCAAGAACAAAGTCTCCCCCCAACTAGCGCAAACAAAGTACTGGCTACTCCACAGAATGTTCTGGACGCCGGCCCGCCTACCTGCAGTAGGTGCCACAGAGAGCGACACATGCTGGAACTGCCATAATGAAAAGGGAGATCTGGCCCACCTCATTTATGAATGCCCGATGGTCAGGTCTTTTTGGAGCAAAGTAAACAACTTCATCAACACAGTAGTGGGGGGTACCATACAGCAAGGTCTCGACGGACTAGCCACCGCATTCATGGCCCCAGACCTAGAATCCGGGGAGGACAGGGAACTAGTGGACCTCCTACTCACAGCGGCAGTTAAAACAATTTTAGCGAACTGGAAGTGCACTAGCAAGGCGACTTTTAAGAGATGGGTCAACTGGGTAACCTTCCTGAGAGGGGCGAACAACATCACGGCAAGGTACTCAACCAGTCATACAGCAAGAAGCGGGATGTGGGCCGCCCTAGATGCACACTTAGGGTCGCACAAACCCCCGTAGACTAACAACAGGCTAGCTCCCATGGGAGGCAATCAGCCGCAGGTTAGAGGAAACCACCCTGCAGGTGGTCTGTCCCCCCCCCCTTTTTTCTCTTCCTTTTCCTCCTTTCACACTTCCTTTCCAGTCTCTCGGGGCCTACAGATACGTCGACTACCAATATCAGCCACCATGCCTACATGCCGTATGCTTACCACAATATGCCTGTATCTCATCGGTATGTGCCCCCGCATAACAACTGTACTGTATCTATATCATATCACAAAATATACTCAATAAAAACCCTTGAAATTAAAAAAAAAGAAAGTAATCAATGGCTCCAGTGCTGTTCGAAAATCCTTGTGCACCGGAGCCATCGATTTTTCTTTTTTTACTTAAAAAAAAAAAAAAAAGAAGAAGATGGACAAGCTGGTTTTTGAAGAAATGTAGCTTAGGTTCTTTTTTGAACTGTGGACGTAAAGATGCAAGAATGACGTACAGAGGGTTGGCGTGGCCAGCAATGAAAGGAAATGCTGCACACTAATCGAGCTCCCGGGGACCGAGCACTTTTTCACCTAATATCTGACATGACATCTGTCAAGACGGTGCAGACATAACACTACTGATGTTCGATGGTTGATTTCTAAACCTCTACAAAAAATGACCAATGCTCCAACAGCTGTGAGCTATGGTCTGGTGTGGACTGTGACCCTTAAAAGCCGGGAACCATATTGACTGGCTGTTGCAAAGTCATCCTGTGCCCTGGGCACCCCCCAACTTTTTGCTGACTGGAACTGGTGGTAACTGACTCTGACTCAGACTGACCCTGGGCTCTGTTTAACCAGGCCCAGGGCCAGTGCCAAGCTAAAAGGAACACATTAGAATACAGTTAAGACACCCAACATACACTAGGGTACAGTATGGTATGGTGGGGTACCCCTGTAATTGGCACGACCTACCCCATAAGCCCCTAGTATGTAATAGGGCAGGGGATTGAAACTACCTAGAAGTCTCCAGTATCCTGGGGCATGGCAGTTTAGAGGCCAGTAGATTGTCTGCACTAGCATGTGTGCAGTGCTGAAGCCTGCGGTCAGTTTAAAAGCATCCCTGGTGGCCAGGATAGCGTTTAAACCTTAAATTGTGCCCAAACTCGACTTTAGGGAAGGGGCCCTTTAAAAATGAAAACCCTACCATGTTTTTGCATATTAGGGACCCCAGGGTCACCCCTAGGGGTGGGTGGGGGGGGGGGGGGGGGGGGGGGGTCAGTTACCTTTAAGGAGCGCCCTTATAAAATGAGTTTTTATATGCCTGGGTAAAGTGAAATTTTACATTTCACTCCCCACACTGTATTAAAGAGCTGCTCAAATTCAACTTTGATGCTAGAAGAATTGGGTAAGGATGATCTGCAATATTTCTGCAGATGATTCAGAACCCCTGAAGTCTTCCCTAGTTGCACAGGGGGTGGGGGTCCTGTAGAAATTAGGGAAATACTTATTAAATATGATTTTATAAGCCCTGGTTCTTGAAAAGTGGCCCAGGTCATTTTCCCTATTGCAAAACCCATGGCCCATAGGTTAACATGGTAGGAAGTGATTGATTAATAAATATTGATAGGAGAGGACTAGCCGGACCATTCAAAGACTTCCCAGAAAGGTAGTAGTAAATCCAACAATAGTATATTGTTACATTTCCCCTAAAGTGTACATACAATAAGTTATGAGACTTTCTTGTTTGTAAGTCCAAATTCAGCCTTTCAGTGGTCTGCTCTGATTGGTCAGAGTTAAGTGGATTAGCCAGGTTGCTGGGAGGTCTCTATAGGAATGCCAGGCCAGGAGGGCATAGTAAAGTATGCTCTTCAAAGGCAGAGGGGAGGCCTGGGTTTCAGTCCACTATGACAGTCTTGACCCAGAGTCAGGGCTAGGCTTAGGGAAGGTATGTGCAGATGGTAGGGGGTGTGTTTAGCCAGCTCTTACCTCCTTGCTGGAAAATCAGCCATTATGGATTTGGAAGAATGATGCACTCTGGGACAAACTAATGCCACACTCCACAGGATGTGGTAATAACTATGAGGAGTTGCCCTGCTCCCATTGGTCAGCAGTGACCTGGTGCTTGACCCAGAGAATTTTGAATAAGTATCTGAGAGGGGCAGAGCCCTCCAGATCTGCTGCTTGAAACTGAATGAAGCAAGAAGTGCCCTGCTGATGATTTTTGCTGTGCAAGGAACTCTAAGGCCTGACCTCTGGAGACTGCACCAAATGAAACTGCAGCCCTGTGGATTACCTTGCTGCCAAAGGACTCAAGAGTGAACTCTCTGCAAGCTACAGGTTAACAGAGCTCACCTGGACAGCCCCACAAAGAATTCAAAGCCTGGAGTACCAGTGGATTTGCAAGGGTTTTGTTCAAGTGGATTGCGGAATTGAAGTTTCACACTTTCAAGGACCCTCTTGGAGATTCCAGAACCTTGGATTGTGTGTTGGATACTTTGGGACCCGCAAGCAGAACACCAGGAAGGTGTTCTAACTGGACACCGCTTGCTGAAGAAGGCGGCCCACTACAGTGGTGAGAATTCTTCAGAGCAATTTATAAAGGTGTGTCCCTGACAGAGAAAACAAAATGACTTAAAGGGGCGCTGTTGGTTTCTAAGCACTAGAAAGTGACTAATCTTTAAAAATTCATATCTCTGGCTCCCTACAGTGGATTATTTTAGTTTTGGTGTCATTTAAAAGATAATAATATTACCTATTTTTATAAATTGGTGTTGGATTTTTATTTTGTGTTGCGTCTTAATTATTTACTGAAATGGTATTTTTGGATGCTTTACATACCTGTCTTTGAAGTTAAGCCTGTCTGCTCGCAGCCACGTTACCAAGGGTTGAGCAAAGGAATACTTTTCTAAGACCTATGCTGAGCTCTATCATGTGTTAGTGGCCTTATTGCCAGTGGCACACCTACATTTGCCCCTACCAATAACCCACTTTCCAACATTTGGTGGCAGCGGTGAGATGAGGACTTGTTTTTAAAAAGTACACCTTTCAGTGAATATTTCAAGATTATAAAAACCCTCTAAATTGCCTTAGAACAAAACTTTTGAGTTTGATTTTTGGAATTTGAACTAAACTGTTTTTAATCCATTGTTTTGATTTTTCCAAATTGTTCTAAGTCTATTGTGCGGATTTGGAATGGGGAGGTGTGACAGGCCCTATGAAGGTAGCTGTGTCAAAGGTGCTCCCGGTCCAGTGTTTACTGGGCAATGATCTTGAAGCCTCTGAGTGGTCAGAGGTGGCGAGAGGACTCCATATGAAAATATTGGAGCTCCCTGAGTGGGTATGTGCTGTGACTGGGTCACAGACTAGCCAGAAGGGAGGGGCGGGACACTTGGACCCAGGAACAAAGGGCCAAGCATCCAAGGACAAGGGCACTGGGCCTGGTGAGCCAGCCCCGGGAAATCAAGAAGTGCAGGAAGAATCTAACCCTGATGGGGAGGATCTGGCCTCTGGCGGAGGGACTCCATCCTTGCCAGAGCTGTCAGATTTGGCAGTACTGACAGGAGCCGGTGGACCCTCCAGAGAGGAGTTCAGTCAGGGACAGCGTGACTTTCCCACCCTTGAGAGCTTGAGGCAGATTGCTTCTAAGCAAGAGGAGGGGGATGACAGTGGGTTTCACAAACTCTACTGGGAAGATGGACTGCTTTATACTGAGGCCAGAAACCTCAAGAAGGGGGCCACCAGAAGTTCATCCTGACTTTGGGTCATGATATCCCCTTGGCAGGACATTTGGGACGGACAAAGATATGAAACCGGTTGGTGAACCATTTCTACTGGCCCAATATGTCCGAAAAGGTAAAGGAGTTTTGCAGCTCCTGTGTCACCTGTCAGGCCAGTGGCAAGGGAGGGGGCAAGACAAAGGCTCCCCTAATACCTCTGCCAGTGGTTGGGGTTCCTTTTGAAAGGGTGGGGATGGACATTGGTTGTCCCCTGGACCCACCTACTACATCAGGGAATAGGTATATCTTAGTGGTAGTTGACCATGCTACTAGATACCCTTAAGCCATGCCTCTTAGAACCATTGATGCACCTGCAGTGGCTAGAGGACTGCTTGCTGTGTTCACCAGAGTGGGTTTTCCAAAAGAGCTGGTGTCAGATAGGGGCACGAACTTCCTGTCCAGCTATCTGACTGCTATGTGGGATGAGTGTGGTGTCAACTACAAGTTCACCACCCCCTATCACCCACAAGGAAATGGTCTTGTTGAGAGATTCAACAAAACCCTGAAGGGCATGATAAATGGTTTGTCACAGAAACTCAGGAGGAGATGGGATGTTTTCCTCCCATGCTTACTGTTTGCCTACAGGGAGGTGCCACAGAAAGGGGTTAGTTTCAGTCCTTTTGAGCTGGTGTTTGGGCACCCTGTGAGGGGGCCATTGAGCCTGCTAAGAGAGTCTTTAGAGAAGCCTCTTAAAGAAGCTAAGGACAATGTGCTTGATTATGTGCTAGGCCTGAGATCTAGAATGGCAGAGTACATGTACAAGGCAAACAGGAAACTGGAGGCCAGCCAGGAGCTCATGAAGCACTGGTATGATCAAAAGGCGACTATGCCTGAGTATACTCCAGGACAGTTGGTGTGGGTGTTGGAGCCTGTGGCTCCCAGGGCCCTCCATGACAAGTGGAGTGGGCCCTATCCAATCTTAGAAAAGAAGGGTGGGGTTACCTATTTGGTTGACCTTGGCACCCCCAGGAACCCTCACAGGGTCCTGCATGTGAATAGATAATATTAATAATAATAATAATAATAATAATAATAATAATAATAATAATAATCCACATTTGTAAAGCGCATAAGGGTCTGTAGGTGCTGGGGGCCTTTGGGAAAATTAAGCAAGCTATTGCCCGGAGTCACATGGTGCTGGGCTAATCTGCCGCCGGTGCCGGGGATCGAACCGTGATCCCCATGTTCCGGAGTCAGTCGCCCTAGCCGCGGCGCCACACCTCTTCGTGATTGAAACCCCACCATGACAGGGCAGACATGACCATGTTACTGGCCACTGATGAGGGCGTGGAGGAGGAAACTGAGCCTGTGCCCGACCTCCTCTCCACTAATATGCAAGATAGGTCAGTGGAGGGAGATGTGCTCTCTCCCAAGTTGACAGACCAGCAGCACAGAGACTGTAAGCAGGTGCTGGAGCAGTTTGCTGGCCTGTTCTCTCTGACCCCAGGCATCACTGAGTGGTGTGTGCACCACATTGACACTGGTGACAGCCAACCTGTCAAAAATAAACTGTACAGGTCATCTGACCATGTCAGAGCCAGCATTAAAGCTGAGGTTGCTAAGATGCTGGAGCTGGGGGTAATTGAACCGTCTTAGAGTCCATGGGCCAGTCCAGTGGTACTGGTACCTAAACCTAACCCTCAGGGGGAACCCAATGTGGAAAAAGGTATGGGCAGATGACCTTTTTCAGAGTTGCCCGGCGCTAACCGCCTCTAATACCACTCGAATTATCAAACAAAGAGGCAGGCGCTAGAGACTGGAAGGCAGGAAACAGAAGCTTTATTCCGACGGAGCAGAACACATCAAATCAGACAACAGGGTATCTTCTCGAGGTGCTCTAACCGCATCTCTCAGGCCTGGCCTCTTATACACAGGTTTATGATCTTTATTACAGTTTTATTGCATGTGGTACATTCTTGCAAATGCTTTGAAGTATGAAAGGACATCCTCGGAATCCCCGCTTCAGGCCTGTTCCCACACACATTTACAGTTGAAGTCCCCACCCCGGTTACAACAGGTGACGATTGTTGCGCAGCTGGACATTCCGCCGATTCACGGAATGTATGTGGTTGATCGGATCTCATGGGGTGGGGGCTTTGATCAACTCGTGGATCCTTTGATGGGAGAAGCTTCCTACTGTATGGGGGGCAATAAACAGCATCCGCAGGGCCAGGTGGCGGCCTGGGAACGAGTAAGACAATCGGGCACAGAGGAAAGGGGGTTTTATCAAAGGACCTGGGATCATGAAAGGAATGGAGGGAGGTGTTGAGCTGGGAACAGGATGGGGTTGCGAGGCAGAGTCGCGCTGAAGAAGGGTTTATGTCCCAAGGCATGTGAGAGCGGGGGCTGTCAGCACGCAGGGGATACCTGCGAGGTCAGGAGAGCGAGAGAGAGGCGCGCTGGCTGTCGGCAATGGGCAAAGAGGCCATGGTTTTTAAAATGGCTGCCGCTTACGCGCATGAATGGACTCAAAAGGGGAACAAGATGGCGCCGATAATGTTGACACTGCAGTCTAGGTTTTAACAGTCCTCCCTTTTCAACATATCTAGCCAGCTTGTCTAATCAATGTCTATCTGCATTAGGTTCCTAACCTCGACATCATACAGTGCTCTCATGCGTTTCTTTCCAAAGTCCACAGTCTTAGGGCAGATACAATTCGCACATAATGAACACAGAGGCGGCAGGCATTGAATTCCTAAGCAGAACCCACATATTACAACCACAGGAATCAGGATAATGGTAAACAGTCTCCAGCCCCAGTTCTTAGCGGTACTCCAAAACCATCCACCAAGCGACCATTCTTCCTGCTCCTGGTGAACTTCTGAGGAGAGTCTGTGGAGATGTTCGATGGCTTTGTACACTGAGGGTGAATTGTCCGGTGTATATGTACAGCAGCTGGCCCCAATAATGCGGCATGCTCCACCAGGATACGCTAGAACCACGTGTAGAACAAGGCGGTTCTGGAGAGCCACCAGGCGGACCGCTTGAAGCTCGGCTGTGTTGTTTGCAAGGATACCAGCTGTGATGTTCATTGTTGTCTCGACTGCTTGAGTCAAATGTCGGATGGCACGGCTGTTTGCCATCGGGCCCCAGAGTGGAACAAGTCCCTTCATTGCATCGAGGAACTGTGCTCCTGTAGAATCGGCTTGTTCAATGTCCTTGGCTCGTTTTTGTCTATGGTGATTCGCCGGAGCCACATAGGTCGGAGGAAGGATGAAGGAGATAAAACAGGTGCCCCCCCAGCCTTTGGGGAGCCAGGCGTAGGCTTTTGTGCCGCAAACAAAGTACATGTTTGGAGAGGATACAAAGGAAGGTGGATCGGTGGAGTCCAAAGTTCTGGTGATGCGGCAAGCACTGCGGCCCACCAGCTGTGTCCCAAGCCCTTCTATGCACATAAGGCCTGTGACGTTGATGACAGATAGGGCCACAGTCAGGGTGGCGGCTGTTCGCTTCCGAAGGTAGGAGAAGGTGGGTCTGGTCGGATTGTTGAACACCTGCATTTCAATTCATTCTTTGGCAGGGATGTCCATGTAGATATAGTCGTTGGAGGTCTGCGGGCAGAAATGTGTCTTCGTTTTGTTTCGCCAGACCTCATGAAAGAAATGTGTCATAGTTTTGCTGGAGGTGGCATTGTCCCTATAGCTCTATTGCAAAAGGATCAGCCAAGCAAGGCAGGAGCCGTGAATTGAGAAGGGTGAAGGGATGAAGGGTATCGAATGTCCAGTGGCGTGGGGCAGCAACCCACAGATCCAGCAGTTGGTGGCATTGGTGGCAAGATTGTGCTGGTGCAGTAGCTGCACGAAGGAGTTGTTCCAAAACTCCTTTCGCCTTTCTCTGAGTTGGGGTGAGAGAGAAATCAAATAATGTTCCTTCATGGTGGTAGGCTGTGCAGTGGTCAGGAATGTCTCATGAGCGGGTGCGTTTTCTTCCACAATCCAGAGTGTGGTCATGAGGAGAAGGCAGAAGAGGATCGTGATAAAAAGTGCAATTGTCTTTGAACTGTGGATTTTGTCAGTCTTTGGGTTTCTGTAGCGAATTTTCGGATGTCCAGTTGCTTCCATCATCTTCTTATCGGGCGCTTCCATCATCTTCTTATTGGGCGCTTCCATCATCTTCAAGGGAGCTCGGTGGCGGGCAGAACCAAAAACCTTGTCTGGCTTTCTCTCCTGACAGCCTTTGTAGTGTTAGGCCACCGATCTGAGAATTATGACTTAGTCAATGGTCTGCTTAGCCAAAACTCCCTCCTTTCGTCGCAGGTTATACCCTTCTCTGGATGGCACTGTGGGGTCAGGAATCTTTGCAAGTTCAAGTGTCTCTGTGTCTGGATAGCAGTCCAGTGATGGTCGGTCTTTGTTCAGTAGCTCTTCCTGGGTGGTCACGTCTTCAGTCGTCGTCAGAGTCGGGGGGATCCGTTTGCAGTGGTGCGCATGCACCCAGGTCCGTTTTCCTTCCACTCGAAGAGCTGTTCGGGTGGTGAGGAGGACTTGCCAGGGGCCCGTCCACCGGGGTTCCAGACTCTTGGCGCGCTGGAAGTTCTTTATTAACACATAATCCCCGGGTTGCAGGTCGTGTCCGGGACCCCTGGAAGCGTCTGGGATGGTATGCAGCACCTGTTGGTGAATTACAGACAGAGTTTCAGTCAATTTATACAAGTAATCAGACATTAGGACGTCCGGGAAGTCATGAATGGGAGTCGGTTTTGGTCCAGAACAGACGCTCATGGGTCGGCCGAAAACGACCTCGTAAGGTGTCAAGTGGTGTTTGGTGAGGGTGGAACGCATCGATAGCAATGCCAGTGGGAGAGCGTCTGGCCATTTCAGTCCTGTGGTAGCCAGTATCTTAGCTAGTTTTAGTTTTAGTGTGGCATTGTGTCGTTCAACAAGTCCAGCAGACTGGGGGTGGAAGACTGCGTGGAACTTCTGTTTTACACCCAGCCCCTTCAAGATGAGCTGGATAACTTCGGCTACGAAGTGGGGGCCATTGTCGCTCCATAAAATTCGGAGAAGGCCGTAGCGAGGGAAAATTCTTTTAATAGTACTTTTGCAGTGGCCATAGCAGTGTTGTCACGGGTTGGGTATGCTTCCACCCATTTCCTGAATGCACACACCACAACAAGTACGTATTTCAGGCCTTGGCATCTGTCTAGTTGGATGTAGTCCATCTGTAGGACTTCAAATGGGTGATTGGGGACCCCAAACCCTCCCCGGGGTACTACAGTTCCTTTCTCAGGGTTATGTTGCAAACATATCAAGCATTGTTGGACCAGACGTTTGGCGGAATCTGTGATTTTGTCGTTGTGCCAAACTCTGGTGACAAGTTCGATCATGGGGGCTGATCCTATGTGTGCAGGGGAGTGTGCCATAGTCAATATGGGAATCAGGTATGAGTCAGGTAGCAACCATTTGTTCGTGTCTTTTGTCCGCCAGCAGCCTTCATCGTCTTTCAGTCCCACCTGTGCCCATTCAGTCAATTCGTGTTGTGAGCTAGCCATTTGAATGTCCCTAATGGTGTCCCTAGCGTCTGTCCATTTCTCTGCTTGTGACCTGGTCACGTACATGCGTGTCGTTGTCCTATTCTCAGCTGTGGTCCGAGCGGTGGTGTTGGCCAGTGCATTTCCCTGTCCAATAATGTCTGTCACTTTCTTGTGTGCCTGGCATTTGATGACCGCAAGTCGTTTGGGGAGAAGGACAGCTTCGATCAGGGCGGAGACTAGATCTCCATGTAAGATGGGGGTGCTGTGTGAGGTCAAGAATCCCCTTTCCTTCCAAAGGAGCCCAAAATGGTGAACCACCCCGAAGGAATACTGGCTGTTGGTGTAAATGTTTGCTGTGGTTCCTGCTGCTAGGATGCATGCTCGTGTCAGGGCAATCAGTTCTGCTGCCTGTGCAGATCGTTGTGTGATGCGGGCTGTCTCTACTACAGTTCGGGCCGTGGTGACTGCATAGGCAGCTGAAGTGGTGCCATCGGGGAGTTTGATGCAAGAGCCGTCCACCCACAGCTCTCCGTCAGGGTCAGGAAAAGCCGTGTCTCTGAGGTCAACCCTACTTCTAGTCTGTTCGTCTGTGAGGGTCACACAGTCATGTACAGGGGACACATTGGGATCATTCTCCGGTAGGGGCAACAAAGTTGCCGGGTTCAGTGTGGTGCATCTTTTCAGAGTTATATGGGGTGCAAGCAGAGTCAGTTCGTATCCAGTCAGTCGTGCACTCGTCAGGTGTTGCGTCTTAGTTTGATTCAGGAGGGTGTCAACTGCATGGGGTACTAATACCGTGAGGGAATTCGAGAGCACGCTCCCCTCACTTTGTCGGATAGAGACAGCAGCGGCAGCTACAGCTCGAAGGCAGGCAGGCAAGGCTCTGGCTACGGGGTCAAGAGTGGCAGAGAAGTAAGCGCATGGTCGTTGCTTTGGGCCAATGTAAATGTAAATGTAAATGTAAATGTAAATGTAAATGTATAGGCATTTATATAGCGCACTACTTACCCGTAGGGTCCCAAGGCGCTTCAACCGCTGCGAAACCCTTCCTGGCTTCCCTGAGAGATGGTCCCTTAATGGGTATCTCCAGGGTGAGACCAGGCATCCCCGGCGGTCTGGTGGGGCTGTTAGTGAAGATGAGGCAAGCTAATTGCCAGAGTTGCCGAGTGTGATCGCTGATCAGAGTGGGCACCGAGGCGAGAGAATTATCGAGTCCGCTGACCCTGGTCCAGAAACCTGCCGCGCCGGGAATCGAACCCTGGTCCGGGCCGTCCACTGCTCTCGGGTCTGCCGCCTCTAACCAGTGAGCCACACTACTTCACTCCTTCACCAATGGATTGGGTCAAGACAGATAAAGCACACCCCTCTCTTTCGTGAGTGTAGAGGGAGAAGGGCTTTGTGTAGTCGGGGGTTCCTAGGACAGGGGCCGAACAAAGGGCATCTCGTAGTTCTATGAAGGAGGATTGGCATTCAGGGGTCCAAGGGAGGGGGAAAGGGACATCTTTAGCTAGCAGAGAAAGCAGCGGTTTCACAATGAGGCTGAAGTTTGGCAACCACTGCCGACAGAAGGAGGTGAGGCCTAGTTGGGAGCGGACTTGTTTCTGAGTCTTAGGGACGGGGCTTTCAAGAATGGTTTGGATCCGGTCGGGAGTAAGCTTCCTTCCGTCTTTGGACAAAAGGTGACCTAAGTAAGTGACCTGGGGTTGGCAGAATTGCAACTTCTTCTTGGAGACCTTGTGGCCATTTTCCGCAAGGAAGTGCAGGAGTTGAATGGTGGCTGTGACTGCTAGTGGAGTGGTATCGGCCGCCAAAAGGATGTCATCGACGTATTGTATCAATACCACTCCATCGGGTAACTGGACCTCATCCAGTTGTCTCTTGAGGGCCTGACTGTAGATGCTGGGGCTCTCCGTGTAGCCTTGGGGTGCTCGACAGAATCTATATGAGCGGGCTTTTAGGGTGAAGCCAAAGAGGTATCGGCTGTCTGGATGGATGGGGATAGAGAAGAAAGCATTTTTGAGGTCAATGACAGTGAATGTGGTGGCAGTAGAAGGAATCAAAGTCAAGATAGTGGTGATGTCTGAGACCACGGGGCACTGGGGTACAACTACTTTGTTGATCTCTCGAAGGTCGATGATGAAGCGGTATGCTTCCTCATCTCCCTCTCCTTGTTTCTTGATGATGGGCAAGATAGGGCTGTTGCAAACATTGCTAACCACTTCCTCTACCACTCCTGCGTCTATCAGTGACTGAATAATCTTTACCAATGCCTTCTCGCCCTCGGGCGATATCCGATATTGTGGAAGTTTTGGGAGTATTGCGTCCGGTCGAACAGTGATGTGCACTGGGTCAATCATCATGCGTCCTACGTCCGAATCTGTCTTGGCCCACAGATACGGAGGCAGAGTGTCAAGTAGGGACGAGTCAGTGTCAGTGATAGAAAACATGGGTCGGGAAGGGCAATGTCTGAGCAGAATGGGGTTGTCGTACAGGAAAACTCGAACTCCGTCTTGTGAACATCTAATAGTAGCTCGGAAATGCTTCAGCAAGTCAAGTCCCATAATGGCGTCAGGAGTATTGGCGGTAAGCAAAAACGTCATGTCAGTTGTGTTGTTCTCTAGGTCAAAGGGGATCGGTGTGGACAAAGGGTTAGTGGAGGGCGTTCCATCGAAACCTATCGATGTTACAAGTGAGCCAGACAAGGGTGCCCTTGGAATCAGTCGTTTAGATAACGCACTACGTGTCGCGCCAGTGTCTACCAGAAATGGAGACTTTGTACCCAGGACCTTAGCGATGCTCAGCCAGAGCTACCATCCGTAAGCTCCACTGGCTGCCCGTGGAACACCGAGTTAAATTTAAGGCTCTTACCACGATCTTTAAGATCGTCAAACAAGGAAATCCCCCTCTGTTGCGGAACCTGGCCCGACCTTATGTCCCTGCTCGTGCACTTCGTTCTTCTAACCAACTTCTTCTGACCGTCCCCAGGATTAGGCTCTGCCGAACTGGAGGCCGCTCCTTTAGCGTCCTTGGTCCCAAACTATGGAACGACCTCCCCCTCAGCATTCGCTCCATAGATTGCCTCTCAGCCTTCCGTAAAGCTATCAAGACCTACCTTTTCCCTGCTCTCTAGGCCCCCCTTGCCCCCCTCCCCCTCTTTCTTTTTCTGTCCTTCTGGTGCATCCCTGTCTCTAGCGCCGGGACGCCCCGTTGCTGGGGTAGCTGTTGCGCTTTACCAAACCTAGAAATAGAAATAGAAATAGAAATAAGGACCTTGCTGGTCAACATAGAGCTCGACTGGATCCCTCCCTTGCCCTTGGCAGTCCTATGCGAAGTTGTGGGCATCGTCGCAGTCAGACTGCTGATACTGGTTCTGTCGGGGTCGGTCAAATGTATTCGGTCTGTTTGATCTATCGTTAGTCGTGTCATTTGCGGACCCCGTTGCTGTCCTCTATTTCTCGGTCCACCCGCTACGTCCTTGGGGTCCCTATTTCTGTTCATCTCCAACAGAACCGGACACTGAGATTTCCAATGGCCGAATCCTTTGCAGAAGGCACACTGGTCCTCGCTAATGTCTCTACGTCCAATGTGGGGTGTTGGGGTGCGGTCTTTAGGAGGTGCGTTCCTAGGGACATTTGTCTGAAAGTTCCCTTTGTATTGCTCTCGTCCTACAGTCACCCCTTGCAACTGAGCAATCATTACCCTCTCTTTTAAGTCTTTCTTCTTTTTCTCTGTCGCTCTATCGTTTTAATTTTTCTGGTGCTCGTAATATTGGGCCATCTGAAGGATAGCCGCAGGTTTGGAGGCCGCCCAACTACTCTCACAGGCCTGCAGTTTCTGAGAGACCTCCGGCGACAAACCCTTTACATAATTCTGGACAAACAGATGGTGTCCGATCGCAGTGGTCATGTCCTGGCCGCTGTAATCGGAGAACACCGTTTCAAACCGGGAGAAGTATTCCGATACGTCTTCCTGGGGTTTCTGACGACAGGCCGTTACTATCGACCAGTCCACTTTCTTTTCTGGGATCAGGGTTTTCAATTTCTGTACAATTTTGTCTGGGAGGTCTAAAATGGGTTTCAAAGGTTTTTGTCCAGGTTCTCGTTGCCTATCTATGTCATCGAGTTGTGACCAGGTATGTCCGAACAGCTCAAGGTGGTCGACTTTCCGGATTTGCTTCCACACATCAGCTGGCAGACATAACCCGAAAAACAAGTCGATGTCAGCCAGGGTCATAATCGTTGAACCTAGGGCTGTACCTAATTCAGTGTAGAAGGCAGTGGGGTTTTTTCGTAAATCGGGCAGAGACTTCCGGAACGTCAGAATATCTTGCCGATCCCATGGCTGGTAGACCCAGTTGTACACTACCCTCCCTCTTGCATCTTGGTGGTTGACGTCATCGTGTGTTCCTAGACCTCGTGGGGGAACCCAGTAGGGGGCAGCCTCTCTTATTGGTATCATGGTGCTAGCTCGCTCAGTTCGTGATTCGGTCGCTACGGATGTCGTAGGTTTAGCTTCCGATTCTTGTTCAGTGAGGTGGCGGAAAACCTCAAGCGTACGCGTAAGGAGGTCCGTCACGTCACACTCGACCTCATCCCCGATATCGACCTTTCTATACAGAGTCGTTAGGCTCTCGGGACCTTTGTCTCGATATCGGTCCTCATACGCATTTAGGGCATGATAACACAGTCGTACGGCAAAGAGCCGTCTGTGGCTCCCTGCATATGAGTTGAACATATCCGTGATGTGCTCACCACTCTCCTTTCTTTCTACCAGTGTCCTCACTACCTTGTCGATCCCTGCTCGCTCATCTTTGCTTAATCTGTTCATTCTTGTGGAATCTGTCTTTCGGGCCTCTGGGTCATCTAACACTGTCGCTTGTGCTGTATCTAGTACAAGGGGTTCGGCCGGTGCGGAGGCCATGGGGACCGAAGTCCTGGTACTATTCTCGTCTGTGCTTGAGGGTAGTGGGTGTTGCGCTAAGGGTTGGGAAGGGGCATATGGAGGGGGCATGTAGATGATCGGAGGACCTAACAAGAGATCATCGTTGGCTCGCTGTTTCGAGGGTAATTCAGGGTAGAGCGTAGAGGGCGTTCTAACCGGACACTGGCTTGATGTCGCTAACTCTTGTTTCTGTTTGGCTTCTTCTCTCTCCTTAATCTCTTCTTCTAATTTCTTAGCAGCTAGGTGGGCTGCCTTTCGCAGCTCTTTTCCCAACCTACTTTCATTTCTCTTTTTACACTGTTCGGTTTCTTTGCGCCACATGCCGAGACTATCAAGCATAGTGGGCGTTGTCTTGTGTTTTCCAAGGGCTGTTTCTAGCGCGCTTATTTTATCCTCGTTGAAGGATCCTATCAGTGGCCACTGACTTTTCTGATCCTTCTTCGTATATTTATGCCACAGCTTGCTATAAGCTATAGCGATCAATCCATGCTTCATGAACATGTCCTTATTAGGGGTGCCCTCCAGTGGAGCTGGATGGTTCATCTCTAATAAGCGGTCCGGGCTAAACAGGCTACCAATCAGTGGGGAGAAGATAGGCATGACGGATTACAATGGGGACAAAAGTCTGCACCACCTATCTTATCACTGCGTGCAAAGACTAGACAGAATATTTCTATTCTTCGTTATTTGCAGGCAGTGAATACCTCAAAAGAACCAATATCGAACAGTCAATGTTCGGTCAAACAAACAATCAATGGGGAGAATAAGTAGGCACGACGGGTTACAATGGGGACAAAAGTCTGCGTTACCTACCCTTTCACTACCTGCAAAGAGAGAACCTGTTCTTCCCTGTTTGCAGACAGAGAATCTCCAGAAAACAATCCGTGAACAACAGTTCGGGTCAAACAATCAATCAGTGGGGGAGGAAGATAGGCACGACGGATTACAACAGGGACAAAAGTCTGCGTTACCTATCCTTCACTGCTTGCAAAGAGAGAGCCTGTTGTTTCTCCGTTTGCAGACAGCGAATCTCCAAAAGAACCAACAATTCAAAGAGTAATACTAGTATTATCCAAATCAAACAATCATTTCGCAATTTGTCGTGTTACACGACCCTACCCGGACCGCATGGACAGTTTCTTGTCTTCCGAATCCAGCGCCCGATCGTCCTCTACTCTTCGTGACCGTCGCAGCACTTCTGATGGTTCCCAGTCAGGACCGTAGATCACTCGAGAGAGGTCTGTTCGGAACCAGTGAAGTTCGGATGATCGGCTGTCAGACAAGGGTCTATCGGACAGGAGCTCTCCCGATCGTTGCAGTCGTTCACTCTGTCGTCAGGACCTCTCCCACTGGATCCACGAGTCGCTGATGGGCCCCACGTTTGGGACGCCAATTGTGGAAAAAGGTACGGGCAGATGACCTTTTTCAGAGTTGCCCGGCGCTAACCGCCTCTAATACCACTCGAATTATCAAACAAAGAGGAAGGCGCTGGAGACTGGAAGGCAGGAAACAGAAGTTTTATTCCGACGGAGCAGAACACATGAAATCAGACAACAGGGTATCTTCTCGAGGTGCTTTAACCGCATCTCTCAGGCCTGGCCTCTTATACACAGGTTTATGATCTTTATTACAGTTTTATTGCATGTGGTACATTCTTGCAAATGCTTTGAAGTATGAAAGGACATCCTCGGAATCCCCGCTTCAGGCCCGTTCCCACACACATTTACAGTTGAAGTCCCCACCCCGGTCACAACAGGTAACGACTGTTGCGCAGCTGGACATTCCGCCGATTCACGGAATGTATGTGGTTGATCGGATCTCATGGGGTGGGGGCTTTGATCAACTCGTGGATCCTTTGATGGGAGAAGCTTCCTACTGTATGGGGGGCAATAAACAGCATCCGCAGGGCCAGGTGGCGGCCTGGGAACGAGTAAGACAATCGGGCACAGAGGAAAGGGGGTTTTATCAAAGGACCCGGGATCATGAAAGGAATGGAGGGAGGTGTTGAGCTGGGAACAGGATGGGGTTCCGAGGCAGAGTCGCGCTGAAGAAGGGTTTATGGCCCAAGGCATGTGAGAGCGGGGGCTGTCAGCGCGCGGGGGATACCTGCGAGGTCAGGAGAGAGAGAGAGAGACGCGCTGGCTGTCGGCAATGGGCAAGGAGGCCATGGTATTTAAAATGGCTGCCGCTTACGCGCATGAATGGACTCAAAAGGGAAACAAGATGGCGCAGATAATGTTGACACTGCAGTCTAGGTTTTAACAGTAAGGAGTTAAGGTTCTGTGTGGACTACAGAGGTTTGAATGCAGTCACAAAGACGGACGCTTACCCTATAGCCAGAGCTGATGAGCTCATTGATAGGTTAGGGGCTGCTAAGTACCTGAGTACTTTTGATTTGACTTCAGGTTACTGGCAGATTGCCCTCACTGATAGAGCAAAGGAGAGGTCAGCATTCTCCACACCAGAAGAACATTATCAGTTCAAGGTAATGCCCTTTGGATTAAAGAATGCACCTGCCATCTTCCAAAGGTTGGTGAACAGGGTCTTGTCTGGGTTGGAACAGTTTAGTGCAGCTTACATGGATGATATAGCTGTATACAGTTCTACCTGGGGGGAGAACTAGTGGCCTTATTGCCAGTGGCAGACCTACATTTGCCCCCACCCATAACCCACTTTCCTACAGTGGCCGACCCGACGTGCGAGAGACGTAGGCAGAGCACAGTACGGCCGAGAAGGGTGCCCCTATGAACACTTCCAAATAAACAATCTGAAGAACGCACCACCGCCACCAGAGAATGGGTGGAGAGCTGCGGTTGCTGCACTCACCCGGTACGTGTGCATGGACCGCCAAGCAAGAGCTCAGAGGAGTGACGCAGATAAGCTCTGCATGCAAAGCAGACAGGAATCCTTCACACTGGATGAGCAAACATGAGCCGAGATCACGCAAGAGAACATCGGGTGGTGGTGCGGCCGGTCCTCTACAGGGAAGTGAGTTATCACCGGGGGAGAAGGAGCTGATCGGGGGAGGTGACAGCACGATTTAGTATCACGGTGGAGGGCGTCAGTCGGGAACTCAGACTTGTGCCCCCAGCACCTGATGCAATAGATAGTAAAGTTATGGACATTCCCTTTCGGTGGGGCACCGTTCGCCACCGTACCATTTTACTCCCCCAAAACAGACAATTCATTGGGAGTGGAAGCCATACACTAGAGTAGTGTGCTTCGGGCCCATGCAATACTAATTGTACAAGAGGGAAGGTACACCAGAATCAAGTCAAAAGACTCCAAGTGTGTCCGAAATATCTTTTTATTGTCGCTGAAGTAAAAAAGTGGACATCAGCCAATGCGTTTCGTTCCACAGCTGGAAATTCATCAGGGCTTCACTATTTAGTTCACGGTCCAATCAGTCTGCATACTTGAGTTAATGTACTCCAGGTCAAACCAAACAAAAGGAGACAATCCTAAGATTGCTGGCAACAAATGTAATGTGCTTATAAGCTCTATAGATTTCCACAATTGTCCAAACTCATATATTCACGAAGGTAACCCAGATGGTGGCCAGAGTTCACAAGCAATAAATATGTTTGTAGATTCTGCTGTATACCGCAAGCATCCAAGTTATCAAATCTTGGTGGTGGCTCAAGTAGTGGCCCGAATCTTCCACATCAAATAGAATGCGCTAATGGAATATAATAAATTCCTCAGCGTCCCATATTTCTGGAGGCCAAGGTAAAGGCCAGTAACCCGATCAGAGTAGACGCTGGGCACAGCGATTCCCCATCCGGATTCCCAAAACAATTACGGTGACCAGCACCTACAGTAACGCATAAGTACTGCTACGCAGGTTGATCCCATTATAAACTATGCCAAACGCGCATCATCACGAGTTCCAGGTAACGGACTGTGAAACTCCCACCCGGAGAAAACCGACAGGTCGCGAGGTAAGTTCCCCCTGGACAGGTGGCGGTGAGTACCCGGCTGGCCAACACCAGTCCACACGTTCCAAAATCAACCCACGCAGGCATGTGCACCATGTCGGGCAGCAAAAGAGGGCAGGGAACACACCAGACCAAGTTAGATAAATATACCCTACAAAAAGGGCAGGAAGATGGTGGCAACATGACTGAGCCAGCAACAGAGAAAGACGAGCTAATCCTGAATGACATCATGGCCGCCATTAACAAAGTTCACAACTCCCTAGAAACTCGAATTGACTCAGTCTCTACAGAAGTCTGTCTCATAAGGGCAACCTGTGCAAGTTGGGCGATCGAGTCCAAGAAGTGGAAGACACAGCCAAAAACCTAAAGGTAGACACTTCAATCTTTCAACAACAATTGAAAGACTTGAAAAGTAGCACAACAACAGTCGAAGCAAAAATGGATGAATATGACAATGCGGCTATGATTCAAGATATAAAAATGTCCGCCCTGTCGGAAGAGGATAGGAGCTACCTAGATTCCCCCCTCACGGACGATGAGGTGGCGCAGGCTATAAGAGGGGTTCATTCCAGGAAGGCCTCGGGTCCGAATGGAATCCCCATAGAACTGGGGGATGTTTGTTGAGAGCAAGGAAAAGGGCCAGCTCCCGTACGATCAACAAATTGCAAATATTATTGTCATCCATAAAGAAGGCAAGCCCAGGACGTCGTGCTCTTCTTACTGGCCAATCTCGCTCCTAAACGCTGAACCTAAGGTACTGGCAAAACTGTTGGCGACCAGGCTGGGCAAGGTCATCACCACTCTGATCCATCCAGATGAGTCTGGCTTTATGCCGCGCCGAAATACAGCCCTTAATTTACGGAGGCTGCACGGGATTCTAGGGGGCGCACCCTATATACATGAACCAGCGGTCCTGTTATAATTGGACGCAACAATGTCCTTTGATAGGGTGGAGTGGCCCTATTTGTTTGCAGTTTTGAGTAAGATGGGCATTGGCACAGAGTTCATGGGTTGGGTTTGTCTCTTGTATACGGATCCGCTAGCCAGGGTCGTGGTGAATAACCATATATCCGCTGACTTCCCTTTGGACAGGGGCATACGTCAGGGGTGTCCTCTGTCCCCATTATTGTTCGTGCTAGCGCTTGAGCCGCTGGCGGCGTGGGTCCGTTGGGACCGATCGATCAGGGGTTTATGTTGGACGTCAGAGTAGGAGGATAAGATCTCGCTTTACGCAGACGACATTCTGCTCTATCTCACTAACCCACGGGCATCATTGATTAACTTCCTAGATGTCCTGGCCATATTCGGGAGGTACTCCGGCTTCGCCATCAATTGGGCGAAGTCAGTGCTTTTCGTTCTAAGCGGGGTCCCCCCGGTCCTTCCAAGTTCCTGCCCGGTGCAAGTTGAGCCGGTGGGTTTTCGGTATTTGGGTATATATGTGACCATGGACCCGAAATTGAGATAGGACAATAACCTGGGGCCTCCTTTGGCCAGATTCCGCCGAGATGTGTTGAGGTGGAAGTCGCTGCCGCTCTCCCTGCTGGGTCGAGCGGTGTTGTTTAAAATGATGGCCCTTCCCCGCTTCTTATATGCGCTCCAAAACACAATGGACCCTGTACCTGCCGCATATTTTTTTGAGATAGAGTCCCTTCAGCTGCAGCTTCTGTGGGAGGGCAGACCCCGCATAGCCTTTTCTAAGCTTACTCTTCCCTGGTACGAAGGAGGGATCGGCTTGCCGGCCCTCCGGAAATATTACTGGGCTTCCCAGCTGGCGGCGGTAAATCACGCTGTCTACGGGTCTCCTCTAGACCCTGGATATTCGATGGATCGTGGTCAGATGCCTGGGGGAGACTTTACCAGAGCACGTTATGCCAAGAGCGGCCGAGTTCCCCTGATGGGCTGGCGGCTCATGCGGTCCACGTGTGGCATACAGTTACCCGAATCCTTAAATGGGAGGGGAAAATTACACTGGCAACCCTGTTGTGGAGTTCTGAGAAACTGGGCAGTTTGTGGAAGTCGAAGGGCTTTGACAAATGGGATCTCATTGGGATCTCACAGGTCAAGGATATCTGGGGGAAAGAAGGGATCCTTACATTTGAAGCCATGCAGGGGAATACCAGCTGTGGGAGAGTGAGCGTTACCAGTACCTTCATGTCAGACACGCCCCATCTTCGAGTATTCCCCGGGGCACCATGGTCCCGGAGGCCTCCCCATTGGAGGACCGAGTATTGGATGGCCATGTCCCAGAATAAACTATCTCACTAATATACAAGAAACTGATCAATCATTCGGGGGATCCGTTGGTGCTCTTAGGGAGCAGTGGGGCACCGATGGCCTAGTATTAGATGATGAGGACTGGAGAGACGCGGTTGCCTCCCCGAAGGTTGTGGCCGTCCAGATGAGACTCAAATTGGTGCAACTGAAGATTCTCCACCGGTCTTACACCACAGGACCTCGGCTAGTGAGGATGGGACTGGCGGCGAATGGGGAGTGTCAGAGAGGCTGTGGAGAGATTGGGACCTTCATGCACATCTTGTGGCACTGCATAGACATACAGGAATACTGGGGTAAAATTCACAATAAGATACGAGAAGTAATGGGGTGGAGGTAGCGTTGGAGACCCGACGATGTCTCCTGAATGTCTGGGAGTCTACAGACCTGACCTTGTATGGGAAACAATGGGTGACCTTGGTGTGCATGATTGCTAAGCGTAACATTGCCCAGCTCGGGGGTGCAAGTCAGGCGCCTCAGATTGGGAAATGGATGGATGATTTGGACTGGTGCATGTTTAGAGAGAGATCAGTATATGTGGCTAGGGGGTGTCCCCGGAAGTGGGGGAAGGTGTGGGCCGCCTGGAACAGCCACAGGGGGATATATGTACCCCTCCTGTCATCAGAGTGGAGTTAGCGGAGCTGGATTCCCCGTGATCCCGAAAGGTTTATTCTATGGTATTATTCTGTACTTGGTATTGTGTACTTGAACACTGTGAAACAAAGCTTGTCACCTGATGCTCCATTTTTTTATGTTTAATAAAAAGATGTATTTTTTAAAATGGATAAATATGAAGGTAGAACCAGAAGAAACAACATGTGTATTATTGGCGTACCAGAACGAGCAAAATGACCAGCCACTGATCTCTTTGTGGAGTATCCTATATTAAAATATCTACAACCCCAAGGCTTGTTGAACTATTTCTTTATCGAGAGAGCCCTCCAAGTTCCGGGAGGAGGACCTAGGCCAGTGGCCCCTCTGAGACCGATTCTGGCCTGATTCTTCAGTTTTCAAAACTGCGACATCATACTACAAACAGGGCGCAGTGCCCCACAGGTCCATTACAACAATAGTACAATAACATTCTTTACTGACTTCACCTGAAATGTGCAGGGACAGCACCGCAGCTTTCTAGAAGTAAAAAGAGAACTCAGAGACAAATAAATCAAATACGTAATGACGTTCCCTGCTAAATTGATGGCAGAGGCTGAAGGGAAGACCTAATTCTTCTCCAACCCTGTGGACACTGGGGAGTGGCTAGATGGATGGCGAATAGTAGAGCATGCAAGCACCTTGGGTAAGCGAGCAAGATGCTTTGAGAAACCGCTACAACTCACAGATACAAAACCCAGTCAAAAATCCACAAATAAACTATGAACTTGACAAGTGTGAATAAGTTTTCCTGAGACGCCCCACTACAACTCAAAAGATGCCTAAAAACTCGCGACTCTACACAAATGTAAAAACCAACAAACATGGACAAAGTGCATGACTTAGAGATGATCAGACACCAGAAGATAGCAAGTTACAGTGTATGCCCCCGGCTGATATGGTAATGAGAGGAAGGAGATGGGGGGTGGTAGGCCTTTGGGAGACCTAGATCCCTCAGTTTCTTGTCTGGGGATTCAATAGGCACTCTGCAATGTTGGGGAGGTGGGCAGTTAGTAAACCGTCTTGCAGGAAGGCAGAGAGACAAGGAGGAGGATGGGAAATGTTCAAGTTCATTCTGGAATTACAACCTGCAATGCTTATATAAGTTAGGATAAGTTCTGTGTTATTTGTTTAATTGCATAGGAACACTTCACACAGTCACATCTAAACAGCAAATGTAATGTAAATTATGGTTTATATAGCGCATAAATCACCCTGAGGTCTCAGAGCGCTAGCAGGTCCACGGAACAGAAAACAGAAAAGGTGGAAGGTTGTTAGAAGAGCCAGGTTTTCAGTTTTTTATGAAATACCAAGTGGTTTGATTCTGTCCTAAGACAGAAAGGGAGAGAATTCCAGGCCTCAGGAGCAGTTTTACTACAGGCCCTGTCTCCATTTCTGACAGTTCTGACTTTGGGAACCGTCAGGAATAGCTGGTTGGAGGATCTGAGAGTTTGGGCACTGCTATAGAGTTTGAGTTTGTTTTCCAGATTTAATGGTCCTTGGCAATGGGTGGTTTTATGAACTAGACAGCATAATTTGAATTTGATGCGCTTTTTGACCGGGAGCCAATGTAGGGCTTTAAGGCAAGGTAGAGAGGGTATTCGGGCGGAAGGTTGAGGACCAATCTGGCCGCTGTATTTTGTAGCACCTGGAGTTTTGCCAAGAGACTTTCATTGATAGAAGCTAACAGAGCATTCCCGTAATCGATGCGGCTTATGATGAGACCTGGAACTAAAGGCATACGGGAGGACAGGGGAATCCATTTGAAAATTTTCTTTAGGCTTCTCATGACTCCAAAGCATGTGCCAGCAACTTTATTAACATGTTCAGCCATGGTCAAATTGAAGAACCAGGCCTTTGGTCCTGGCGGCGCAGGGCACACCTGAAATCTTCGAGTTCACCTGGCTTGTTGCACAGAGACACAGAATACTCTGTTGGCGTAGAAAACCACGTTTTTCAGCTGCAGCTAAGCACAATTGTCCAAGAAGTACACCAAGTAGGTTCTCAGGAGACTGCCACTTTACTCTGTGGCTCACAGTCTTTTATAGCAAAAATACACCTATACAAACACACTCCCAATGCACAAAGTTTCAACCAATAAAGAAGAGTTTGAAAACAAGGTATTGCGTAACTAGAATGCCCTTCTCTTGCTTGTATGTTGCCCAACCCCACAAGTTAATCGATAATAGTACCCATAGTTCAGTTTTGAAATGGCAGGACATGTTTGTGTGCTTCAAAGGAAAGGTTGTGTAATAGGATAATACAAGGAGAGAATAGCGAAGACCAATAGATAAGATATGGCGAGAGAAGAATACTAAAGGCTAACAGATAGTTGATACAGGGATTAGTTAGTCCAGACAAGGATTAGTTAGGCCGGCTGGTTTCTGAAATTGGTTTTGTAACGAGGACGGAGGGATTTTTTCAACATGTTGCCTTTCAAAGGGCAGAGACACTTCATTCGCCGAGCTGCCTGTGTGAGGGCAACACAAAATGGCGGTGAATACAAGATAGAGTCGAAATTAAAGAACCTCAGACCCTCCTTTTGCCATTACGCAGGCAATACACAGAGACTCACGCTAATCTGAATCAATTCGATGGTCAAGAGGTCGTCAAGCTGTTGCTGCACCATCATCTTCATATTCTCTGTGTTCTGTAACATGGGTCTTGGGACACACATAGTAGCACAAAGACCACTGATTGCGGGGCCACATTGCAAACGAAGGTAATACGAAAAGATGATGGCCAAAACTACTCCAACAAAAGTCAATACCTTCTATCCCCATGTGGACAGTAGTCCTCAAAACCATCCCATCAGAGACTAATTTCTTTTGTCCTGGTCGATGGACTCAGCAATGTGGTATAACTTAGAGATGGCCTGGTATACTGTAGGGGCGTTGTCAGGTATGTAAATGCAACACTGGATCCGATCAATTTACAGACTCCACCACGATCTGCAAGAATGATGTCTAACACCATTCTGTTTTGTAATGTCATAAGGCGATCTGCCTGAAGCTCAGCAGTAATATTACCCAGTGCTCCAACAGTTTCATTTATTGTTGCTTCAACTACTCGAATGAGATGCCTGATATTTCTACTGTTGGCCAGAGGGCCCCAAAATGGGAGGAATCCTTTAAGGAAGTCGCCTCCTTCTTGTCCTACTGTGTCTTCCAAAGCAATAACCCCTCTACCGTACCTTGTCTTGTGATGTCCCGAAGGAGCTGTATATGTTGGAGGGAGGAGAAAAGCCATATAACAAGTTCCTGAGAAATCGGCTGGTAGCCATGTATAGGCTCTGTCATGGCAAACAAAATATGTTCCTTGAGACGCTACCAGTGGTGGAGACATTTGGGATGTATAAATATATGTAATGTTACAAGTGCTCTTTCCCAATTGAGCCCTAGGATTTTGACTATTTGCTTGGAGACATAGGTGACCTTGGTGGGGTACAGTGTATATATAGGTGGGGATCTTTTCCTTTTGGCTCTGTCTGTAAGACTAGTGACGTAATGTGTCACATTCCAGTCAATTAATGCTTGTCGCTCGTCAGTGGGGAATTCATTAAATTTCTTATAATGTTTTGACATAGCCACTATTCCTTTTATCAGTGCGTCATGACTAACGTCAATTCCATCCCTATACGGACCAGCAGGATGTCGATGTTGGTTCTCATAGGCATTGGCAAACATAGAGGTGTAAGCCCAAGCAGATCCTTTAAGGGAGAAGGGTAGAACTAAATATGGCATTCCTTTATCTGTATTATGGGGTAAAAGTCCACAAACCCAGCAATCCCTTAGACTGCTGTATTGCTGCCCGTGTTGCCGCCCGTGTTGTTGCCAAAACCCATATTGAGCCTCGCAGCCTTTTTGCGGACCCGCCCCCGCCAGTCTCCCGCCTCTCCGCCGCTTTTTACCAACCAAAGCGGGAGCCGCCGAGCGGAGACCGGCGAGGGGCTGGACTGCATTTCCCAGAAGCCCTACTGGGGTCCGCAATACCTGCAAGCGCCAGGAGGCGCATAAATACATCTTCACCACTATTGTAAGTGGGTTCCCTTTGACCGCTGTATTGCTGCCTGTGTTGCCGCCCGTGTTGTTGCCAAAACCCATATTGAGCCTCGCAGCCTTTTTGCGGACCCGCCCGCTAGTCTCCCGCCGCTCCGCCGCTTTTTACCAACCAAAGCGGGAGCCGCCGAGCGGAGACCGGCGAGGGGCTGGACTGCATTTCCCAGAAGCACTACTGGGGTCCGCGATACCTGCAAGCACCAGGAGGCACATAAATACATCGTCACCACTATTGTAAGTGGGTTCCCTTTGACTGCTGTATTGCTGCCCGTGTTGCCGCCCGTGTTGTTGCCAAAACCCATATTGAGCCTCGCAGCCTTTTTGCGAACCCGCCCGCCAGTCTCCCGCCGCTCCGCCGCTTTTTACCAACCAAAGCGGGAGCCGCCGAGCGGAGACCGGCGAGGGGCTGGACTGCATTTCCCAGAAGACCTACTGGGGTCCGCGATACCTGCAAGCGCCAGGAGGCGCATAAATACATCGTCACCACTCCCTCGCGGGACGCGAGCGGGACGCCCGGGGCGAAGCCCGGGCAAAGGGCGGGCCCTCTTAGGCCCTCAGAGGCCTGAGGAGACTGGGCTGGGCCAGACCCCCTGGTCGTGGGACTCTATCTAAGTAAGTTGTGTAAACTTTATGTACCTTGATTCTATTGCCACTGTTGCCAATGTCTACTATCGTGCTCAGTTCACCCTCTGCTATTGTCCCTGACAAAGTAGGGGTCCTGTTGAACGGTACCTTGGACAACTATTTTACTAAAGCTGCTTTCGAAGGTACAAAAGACTTATCCTTAGCAGAACGCCGGGCAGACCGCCGTCGTTCCATTGAACGAATCAAGAACAGGACTCTTTCTGAGCCTATTCCTGTTGTCACTATAGACAATGATTATTGTGTCGATACCATGGACGCTACATCAACTGGGGACAGTGTGCCTTTACTGCTAAGGGAGTGCTTAGCACCTTCTATCGGTTCAACCCAAACTGAATCAGCCACTATCTCTCTTGATCCCTCTAGCACCCCTAATGCATCAAAAGTCATGATTTCACCAACACCCAGACCAGGGAAGGTAGTAAGAGGAAAAATAATGAGGCCCTTGCCATATAAAATCCATGGCCCTCCGCCAACCAAAAAGAGACGCAAAAGATTGGACCAAACCAAGCCAAAGTTGAGTCATTCTGAGTTTGGGAAGAAGTCTAATTCTATCAGCACTGAAGCCACGGGAACTATAGTTGCTAAGGAAGCTGCAGGAATAGTGTTAGACTCTCCAGCACTCCTATTATCGACTCCACACTTGGTCACTGAGTGCAATACTGAACATGCTCCAAATGCTGGAGGGTCCCCAACAATCCCCGCTAGTAACTTACTAGATAGTATAGAACTCATCTTGAGGAGTTACACATTAGCTATAGTTGAAAGATTAAAAGGAGTGGAGCTAAGACTAGGGAAAATAGAGGCAGATCTGGCCACACATGGAAACTCTACCAGGACCTTAGAAAATAAAGGTCCAATAACAGCATCAATCCCTAATCAAGCATCCACATCGGCGCACATTCTCTCATCAGATGTCGTTGTGGCAACATCTTCTACCACCACTCCTCACAATAATTCGAAAATAGCTATACCAGCTGCTACCAACATTCCCGTACCATCTCTCCACTTACTCAATTATTTTTCTGTAGCCTCTTCCTGAATCATTTTCACACTTTCTATTGTTTCCTCACACATTCCTCCTTGACTGACCCATCTAGCAGGGCCTGCAACATACATACGACTCGTAATATCTCTCGCTGTCTCTTTCGCTATCCGATCCTCAAAAGCGTTTCCTTCACCCACATCATCAGTGATCTTCTTATGCGAACTACACTTTACAATTGCTATCTGAGTGGGCAAAGCAAGTGATTCTAGAAGGTCATTTACAAACTGACCATGCTGTATTTTAGTACCGTGGGAGGTGAAGAATCCTATTTCCCTCCAGAGGCGGCCAAAACTGTGGGCCACCCCAAATGCATATTGGCTGTCGGTGAACACATTCACTCTCTTCCCTTTAGCCAATACACAAGCTCTAGTCACAGCTATCAATTCAGCTGCTAGGGCTGAATTCTGCCTAATGCGTGCTGTCTCCACAATTGTATGCAAAGTGGTAACAGCATAGGCTGCAGTCGTTTCACCATTGAGGAGCTTAAAACACGAACCATCCACCCATAGGATCCCATCCGGGTCCAGGAGTGGCGTATCTTTTAAATCAATCCTACCTTTTGTCTCCTCCTCTGTACGGAGAAAACAATCATGCTGCTCTTGAATGTCTTTTTCTACTGGGATTGGTAACAATGTAGCTGGATTTAGGGTATTACATCGCTTGATGTGCACGTGACTAGCCAAGAGCGTCAGCTCATACCCCGATAAACGGGCGCTCGTAAGATGCTGAGTTTTTGTCCTATTTAGAAGTGTATCCACTGCATGTGGCACCATGACAATAAGCGTATTGTCTAGCACCAATCCAGCAGATTGGCGAATAGTTACTGCTGCTGCTGTAGCTTTCAGACAACTAGGGAATGCTTTAGCTACAGGGTCTAACGTAGCCGAAAAATAAGCGCACAGGCGTTGCTTGTCACCAAATTGTTGTGTCAAAACTGACAACGCGCAACCTTCTTTCTCGTGCACATAAAGTGTGAAAGGTTTGCTGTAATCCGGAGTACCCAAAACAGGAGCAGAACACAAGGAAGTTTGCAAATCAGTAAAACTTTTCTGGCATTCCTCTGTCCAAAGGGGGGGGGTGGTTGGGGTGTATCTTTAAGGGTAAGTGCTAACAAAGGCTTCGCTAACAAAGAGAAATTTGGAATCCATTGTCTACAGTAAGAGGTAATGCCCAAAAAGGCACGCACCTTTCTCTGTGTGCATGGTACAGACATTTGTGCAATTGCTTGGATTCTTTCTGGGGTCAATCGCCGTCCCTCCTTCGACAAGATATGACCTAAGTAGGTAACCTCTTGGCGACAATATTGTAATTTAGAGGGCGAAACTTTGTGATGAAGGTCAGACAAGTGACGTAACAGTGAGACAATAACTTGTTTACAAATTTCCTCAGAATCAGCAGCAACCAACAGATCATCTACGTATTGAATAAGGGTGGCACCTGGAGGCAAAGTGAAAGCATCGAGCTGAGTTTTCAAAGCCTGACTATAAATGGAGGGACTTTCACAATAGCCTTGAGGTGTGCGCTTAAACCGGATACTTCGACCTCCCAAAGAGAAACCAAAAATATCCCTACTTTCCTCAGCAATGGGAATGCTAAAGAAAGCGTTCTTAAGGTCAATGAAGCAGGTATCATTGTCAATAAAGCAGTGATATCTGGGACGACAGGAAACTGGGGTCCAACAATCTTGTTGACCTCCCGGAGATCGATCACAAAACGATAAACAGGTGGCTGGGAAGAGTCAGTACGTTTAAGAACAGGCAAGACAGGACTATTGCATACATTTCCCCTAGTCTCTTCAACCACACCTTTCTCAACCAAATCATAAATGATAGACATCAGCGCTCTCTCACCATCACTCAAAATTCTGTACTGAGGAATACGAGGTAGCCTAACATTGGACTTGAGGGTGACAACAAAGGGTGGAATCTGCAAGAGACTAACATCTTTGGGGCCCGTAGCCCAAAGAGTAGCAGGCAGGGAATGTAATTCAGAAGGTAGTTGGTCTCTAGACAAATATGTCGGGGAGGTCAATCTCCTACCTAAAGTAAGATGTACACCAGAAGGAGAACAATGCAGGGTCGCATACAGCCTTTTTAACAAATCCAAACCCAACAAATTCTCACCACAACCAGTTGTTAAAATAAGCAGAGCCTCCAAATCATAAGGACCAATGGAGATAGGCAAAGGACAAGAAACTGGGTTACGAATTGGGGCGCCAGAAAATCCTACAGAAACATTTGTTAAGCCAGACAAAGGTGCCCCAGGGAGTTTAGAGTGGATGATAGAACTCTTCGTTGCACCAGTATCCAAGAGAAATGGCTCTGACACACCAAGCGCAACAACATCAACATAAGGCCCATTTTGGTCCACTGGAACTGAAATGACGCCCTCACTTTGTCTACGGCTGTCCTAGCTAAAGAAACCCTGATTCTCATCTTCCATATAATAATCGTCATTATAATAATGGGCAGACTGAGTATTTTGCTTAGCAAAATAATTCATGGAATTTTGAGGCAGAAAGGAAAGTTGATCCTGGGACATTGTACTTCGCCCCCTCCCCCTAGGTGTTGACTGGACGCCACCTCGGCCAGCGGGCCAGGTGTACCACCAGCACACTGCAATAAAATCGGGCAATTATTCTTGAAGTGACCTTCTTCCTTGCAATAGGCACATTGATTAGGACCCAGTGGAGGCCGTGGAACAAAGGGCTCAGGTTTCTGAAACACCTTCTGAAACTGGGGAGTCGGCTGAAACTGGCGCTGAGCAGGACGAGGAGGATCAGCCTGTTGCAAAAGAACCTTCATTTTTAACTCTTTAGTCTTTTTATCCAATTTGTCCTTCTCCTCCTTATCCCTATTTTCGTAATACTGGGCAGTAGCCAAAATCTGGGCCGAAGAAGAAACAGCCCATGAACTTTCGGAATCTTTTAATTTATTAGAGAGTTCAGGAAGCAAATTAAATACAAATTTATCTACGAACAATCGCTGTCCTGACCACTGTGATCAAGGAATGTTTCCTCAAAACGAGTAAAGAAGTCGGAGACACTCTCATCCTTCTTCTGCTTACAGGCAGCTAACTTATCCCAATTAACTCACAGAGCGGGCATCCTAATTTTCATTAAGGTGATTATTCTACCAGGAAGTTCTGCAACTAAATCATCAGGTTTAGAACCACCCATTTGGAGTCTATCAGCGGCAAGTATAGCAGCCCAATCACCTCCTAATGCTTGGACGTGGTCCTCTTTCCGAATCCTAGCCCACAACGGTTGCGGGACAACATTTCCCATCAGCATATCTATATCAGCCAAATTCATGATACAAGCATCAACAGTCTGAGACAATTCCTTGTAATAAACAGCAGGGTTTTTACTGGGGGTCAGGTAAGGACTGTTTAAGGGCAAGAACCTCAGATCTCTTCCAAGGTACATGTACCCATATACGTTGGAAGTGAGCTGGTATAGGCTGATTACCATCCTGGGCTGCAACCGCTTCTCTCCACACTGGGGGAACCTCTCGCATAGGGTAGTGTTTCAGTTTGCGCCTAACAGAAAGATCAGGTTCAGACAAAGACCGGGAAATAAACATCGATCTGAAGGTGACAAGTGTCTGTATAGCATCCTCAACCTCAGGACCCACAATAATTCCTTGATCAAAGTCAGCCCAAACATCCAGCAAACCCTGGGGAGCCAACCCCAATTCTGTGGCCTCCCATTCCTGACCTAGAATGCCACACATGGCATCAAAAATGAATCTTTGTATAGGGGCATCCCACTGCTCAAAAGTATCCATAATATCTCGTACATTATACTCGGTACTATTCATAATCCACTTGCGGGCAAGGAGATCTAACGCATCTCGTTCTTGGGAATCTGGGAGTAAACTACGGGTCTGCGTGCGGGGAAGGACAGGAGTCAGACTTACTGACCCAAAGAGAGGAGAAAAGAGACAAGAAACACAAGAAACAGTCTCAACCATCCGCTGGTGGACAGAAGGGGAAGTTGGCAGAAAAACAGGAGATAAGGTATGAGACTGAGCAGGAGAAGAGGCAACAGGTAGAACAGAGGTCGAGGGCAAAGAAGGCTGAGGCAAAGAAGTCGGAGGCAAGGGAGCCGAAGGCAGAGGAGCTGGAGTCAGAGAAGCTGGCGGTAGTGGTAGTGCCTCAAAGGGCTGTGGTGGAGGTTCAGGAGCTGGAGCTGGTGGGAGAATAACAGGTTGCTGGACGGGTAACAAAAGCGGGGGTGCATTAGCACCTTGTACATAGGGCGGGGGCGATCTTAACAAGTGAGACATTAAAGGATCCTTCTCAAGATCAGCATCGGGATTCGGGGAAGAAGTCGGCAGCACCGGGTAACATTTATCAATTGCCATGCGATGTTGCCTATCTGAGATCTCTATCGCATGATCTATTTCATTATCTTTGAACTGTTGGGCAGCCTGTACAACAGTCATGCCTCTTTCTTTCCAATCTCTTTTTGCCTGTTTAATTTCTTTCTGTTTGGCTTCCTTGCGCCAAAGGCGAAAAGAGTCAACCATAGCCGGCCGGGCTTTTCTTTTAAACAAAGTAGCTTCTAAATTGTCTAAAATATCAGGCTCAAAACTACCATTATGTGGCCACTGTAAAATACCATCTTTCTTCGTATAGCGGACCCATACTTCAATAAAGGTGATGGGGCCCATACCATGTTTAGAGTAGAGCTCATAAGTAGGAGTTCCAGCCGGAGGAATTGGACAAGAGTCCTCCAGTTGGGAGTCCATATCGCAACAAAAACAACACAATTTTTTTAACTAACTGAAACAAGGCATCGTTACTTCACTGGCTTCCTACAAACAACAAGGGGCTAATCAAAACAGCACAAACGTACTCACCCCTTGGCTTCGAAAATTGCAATTGTCGAATCTAAGAACCCAAAAACAAAGAAGTGGGAGCTACCCACCAGTACTTAACCAAATGTCTTCTCACGCCAACAGAGGTCTGTCTAATGTCTCGCAATACCAGCCATCACCAAAAAAAAGGACCAAGGCAGGGCGGCAGTCAGGGCAGCAGTCACCAGCAGCTGTTGGAAAGGAGAAGCCACACTTCAAAAGACCATGGGTCCACTTTTCGACATACAGGGGTCGCTGGTGTGGGGCGCCTCCTCTGGAATGTTCCTGCGGGCTCCTCACGATCCTTGGGCTCAACCGCTACCTCTGAAGCCGCCCCACGTTGGGCTGCCAATTGAAGAACCCGGCCTTTGGACCTGGCGGCGCAGGGCACGCCTGAAATCTTCGAGTTCACCTGCCTTGTTGCACAGAGACACGGAATACTCTGTTGGCGTAGAAGTTTATTAGCTGCAGCTAAGCACAGTTGTCCAAGAAGTACACCAAGTAGGTTCTCAGGAGACTGCCACTTTACTCCGTGGCTCACAGTCTTTTATAGCAAAAATACACCTATACAAACAAACTTCCAATGCGCAAAGTTTCAACCAATAGGAAGAGTTTGAAAACAAGGTATTGCGTAACCAGAATGCCCTTCTCTTGCTTGTATGTTGCCCAACCCCACAAGTTAATCGATAATAGTACCCATAGTTCAGTTTTGAAATGGCAGGACATGTTTGTGCGCCTCAAAGGAAAGGTTGTGAAATAAGATAATACAAGGAAAGAATAGCTGATACAGGGATTAGTTAGTCCAGACAAGGATTAGTTAGGCCAGCTGGTTTCTGAAATTGGTTTCGTAACGAGGATGGAGGGGGTTTTTCAACATGTTGCAGTTCAAAGGGCAGAGACACTTCATTCGCCGAGCTGCCTGTGTGAGGGCAACACAAAATGACGATGAATACAAGATGGAGTTGAAATTAAAGAAACTCAAACCTGTTGTCCACTGTGCTCCCTACGTTCCTGACTGACGCCTTGGGAGAGGGGCACACACCAAGGGCAGTTGGCCACCAGTCTTCTGACCAGATCCTGTCTGCCTTTCCAAAAAGTACAATCTCTGTTTTACCGGCGTTTAACATCAAAAAGTTGCTAGACATCCAATCGTTTATTGCAAGCATGCATTTTTGGAATCTTAGTTTAGTCTCAGAAGGATCTGGACCAATGGTGACCAATAGCTGTGGGTCGTCCGCGTATGATACAGTTCCGAAGCCGTGGGCTCGGATTACTTTAGCCAATGGGGCCACATATACATTAAAAAGCGTGGGGCTCAGTATTGATCCCTGCAGTACGCCTTTATCATTAACCTGATAGTCCGAGGAATATTTTCCCACTTGGACCCTGGAGCGCCTGTTGGTCAGATAGCTTGTAAGCCAACGCAGTGCGGGGCCCACAACACCGATCTCAGCAAGACGTTCTGTCAGGATGTGATGTGAGATGGTGTCGAAGGCCGCCGACAAATCAAGCAGGACCAGTATAGCAGACTGCCCTGCATCCAGTATCATCCTAGTGTTATCTGTTATTTCGAGCAAAGCAATCTTAGTACCGTGAAACGCCCTAAAACCGGATTGGGTAGAATCCAGGAGCTTATTCGTCTCCAGATAAGAGCCTAATTGCTTGTTTATCAAGGATTCTGTTATCTTCCCAAAAAGTGGCAGGAGAGAAATGGGCCTATAATTTGAAAGTTGTTTAACGGCAGCTGAGGGCTTTTTCAAGATCGGTCTAATTATGGCCTCCTTCCAATGCAGAGGCACCGAAGCATGGAACAAAGAGAGATTCAAAATTTTTGTTAATACAGGGATTATAGCCTGAGCAATTTTTAGTAGGATCTGAGAGGATGCTGGGTCATTTGGGGAGCCTGACTTTAACTTATGTAGAGCAGTGTCTACATCGGTTTCCGAGAAAGGTTGGAATTCTCTAAGAACACTGTCTGGAAAATCACATTCCTTATTCAGTTTCCCTAGTGAAGATGTTGTCTGGATAGGGGAGATGGGTTGGGAAAAGGATTTGTGTATGTCATTAATTTTATCGTGAAAATAGGAGGATATGGAATTGACCCATTCTTGGGAAACCATGGGGGTGGGCTGACAGGCCGGCGGGTGAGTGAATTCTTGGACTATTTTAAATAATTCTTTCTGTGAGTTTGCTGCCTGGTGGATCCTGTGACCCCAATACTCCTCTTTGGCTTTTGCTATTTCTGTCATGTAGGTTCTGTGAATGTGTTTGTATTGTTGTTTGTCTAAACAATTTTTAATTTTACCCAATTTCCTTTCTGCTGACCTGAGGGCGAGTTTTATTTCTTCCAGGCTCAGAGTGAACAAAGGAGAGACTATGGAGAGAGGTTTAGATTCCTTCATAGGTGCAATTAAATCTAAGGCCAAGGAGATTGCAGCTTCGAGGTCTATAGCTGCTTTATTTGGGTCGGTGTTCGTAGTGATGGAAGGGGGAACAAAATGGGCCGCAAAGGAGTCCAGATTAATCTTATTCCATGATCTACTCAGTTGTACTTCTTTACTGCATTCGATTTTGGTCGGGGTCCCAGTGATGTAGAATTTGATCACATAATGGTCCGACCAGAGAACTGGAAAGACCTGGCTAATTCCTATCCTAGGCGAGTTTGTGCCCACTAGATCTAATGAATGGCCAGCACTATGGGTAGGCCCAGTCTCTAGTAAATGTAGGCCTAGGGAGTTAATACTAGAGGTAAGGTCACTGGTGTGTGGGTCAAGGCTTTGTTCCATATGGTAGTTGAAATCTCCTAGCAAAATAAACTTGTCTGAGGCAAGAACATGAGGCGCTATGGCTTCTATAAGTTTATCAGCGAAGTGAGTTCTCACACCTGGGGGTCTGTAAACAATAGCAACCCTGAATGTATCTTTGTTTCCAATTGGTATAGTAGTGATGGACATTTCCCCCCATTTTTTGAGATGGGAATCGAGTGCATGGACGTTGATATGAGATTTATAAATATTTTGCCGATGCGGTCGAGTCTGAATATTTTGTAATTCTCCGGTAATGCTATCAAGATGTCCGGAGACGAAGATTCCTGTAACCAGGTTTCGGTGACGAAAAGTAAATCAGGCTTTTCATTATCAAGTAATGACCATACTTCTGAGGCGTGTTTGGATAGAGACCGGGCATTACAATATAGACAGGTGAGAGTGGCCAAGAATGGGGGAACAACTTTGTTGTTAGACTGTAATGCAGGATGTTGGGTTGCCATAGGACCGGGAGCTGTGTTTAAAGCGCGGAGCTCTTGACTAGTGTATTGGATATGGGCCATCATGTGTCAACGAAAAAAGGCCTGTGTGCTTACACTGCAGAACATTTTTAAGAGTGTAGACAGAGCATAAAATAGACAAGCTACCTGGCGGCTGGCGGCGACTAGGCGCGGACGGGCGCAGATGGGCTTGACTTTGGCGTGCCGCTGGCGTGCCGCTGCGCGCGTCTGCTTTGCGCACTGGCTCTTATTCAGCAAGTGGGCGGGACCGCGGCAAGGGGGCAAAGAGTCTGGAGCGCTAACCCTAAGCTCCAGGAAGTGAGTGGATTAGCTGGAACGGTGTTTTAACCCCTCCGCTCAATCGGCACACTCTGGACGGACCAGGGGGACACCGGAGATGATGAGAAGGTGTAGAGTAAGATTTTAAAATACAGTCTTGTGCACAGTAGCAAAGTAAGATTTTTTTAAAAATACAGTCTTGTGCAAAATAGCGAGTATATTTCTAAAAACAAAGGACACTCTGGCAGAGCCTGCCCGACCTGATCGTCGCTATATAGTGGAAGTTGTTAAGTTCTGTTGCGCGCGTCCGCTCTGCGCACTGGCTCTTATTCAGCAAGTGGGCGGGACCGCGGCAAGAGGGCAAAGAGTCTGGAGCGCTAACCCTAAGCTCCAGGAAGTGAGTGGATTAGCTGGGACGGTGTTTTAACCCCTTCGTCCAATCGACACACGCCGTGATGGACCAGGGGGACACCGGAGATGATGAGAAGGTGCAGAGTAAGATTTTAAAATACATTCTTGTGCAAAGTAGCAAAGTAAGATTTTTTTTAAATACAGTCTTGTGCAAAATAGCGAGTATATTTCTAAAAACAAAGGACACTCTGGCAGAGCTTGTCCGACCTGTTCGTCGCTATATAGTGTAAGTTGTTAAGTTCTGCTGCTGCTGCAGCAAATACTGGAAAACGATTAAAGTCAGGAAACAGCTCACCGCTCCTGCCCATCACTACTACAGCGCAGTCTGCGGATGTCCCCAAAAATGAAAAATAATGCTTATAAACCAATCTCCACTGATTCCTGATAGTATGCTATCCTCCCTCCGGCTACTTTCCTGGAATGTAAATGATCTAGGGGATAAGGTAAACAGGGGAATATTCCTTTAATTCATTAAACGACACACACCAGATGTAGTATAACAATAAGAGACCCACATTATAGGTAACAAATGAAAAGCACTAAACAGATGGGGATACACTTTAGCGACACATGCAGGCTTTACAACCGGATACAGAGGGACAGGAATACTCATACGCAACAATTTTCCGTTTATAATGGGAAGATCTTGCATAGATCCTCTGGGTAGAATTGCTGCCATCAAGGGTACACTCAATGTCCTTTCGGTTTATATCCCGCCAGAGCTGCAGAAGACTACCCCGCCTGAATTAAGCACACCTATCCTAGGACTACCACAAGGGGACTCGATAATAGGTGGGAACTTAAATATGGTGTTATGCGGGCAAGAAGATTGCAAACCCTCGAAAACCACACTTGGTGGGGGTTCTATATTAGCAGACTATCTGGTGCCAATGAGTCTATCAGACATCTGGAGAGCACATAATCCAGACACTGTACAATTCACGTTTCATTCAGGTGCACACAACAGCTAATCACATATAGAGTATATCCTAACATTAACTGACCAAGTGCCCTCCTTTAAAGACGTCTGACATCTCATGTGTGGAATATCGGACCACTCACTATTATTGGCCCTCTACACACGCGGCACAACACCAAACCGGAAGATGATTAACCTACATCTCAGATACCTCAAAACTCCCAAATACATGACACCTAACCCGAACCACAATACACTACTTTCACGAAAATTAGGGTCCGTAAAATCCCAGCAAACTCTATGGCAAGCATATAAAACAGTCATCAAAGGGCAAGCACTGCCATTCACAACTGGATACAAAAAGGATAGGCAGTTCGCACTCACGAAACTGGAAAAGAGATCCTGGAGAAAGAAACACAGACAACCGTCTAGAGAGTGAGGTGACTAGTCACGCACTAGATATCAAGTAACAGGAATACAACAATCTAGTTACAGAGTCGGCCAAAAGTAGCCATCTAGCAGTAAACCACAGAATATATGAGACAGGAGACAAAGCAGGGAAACTACTGGCATGGTTAGACAGGAGTGAAAAGGCAAATAAATGGGTTGCATTTCTCAAGACCAAGAACGATGAGATAGTAAAAGACCCACAAGATATATCTGAGTTATTTGCTCTATACTACATGTGTTTATATACTCCTCGGCCACTACGACGACCGGCGATTCGAAAGAATTACTGACAGACATGCCTATTCCATCACTAACCCCAGAGAAAGCGGCCACACTTGATAGCGACATCACCAAAGATGAAATTGTTAGTGCAATAAATAGCATACAATCAGGAAAAGCAATGGGACCAAGAGGCCTCCCAATAGAACTATATTAACTCACAGCTTTGACAATTGTACTCCTACTTATGACAAATGTATGAAGACAGCAGATGACAGGGTAGCCTTTCTACAGACCAGAGATTGGCCACCGTCGTGGTCATTCACAAACAGGGGAAACCGACAGAATCATGCATCTTGTACCACCCCATATCACTGCTTAACGCGGAGGTTAAAATACTGGCCAAACTAGTAGCAAATAGGCTTTTACCGGTCAACACCAATTTAGTATACTTAGATCAATTTGGCTTCATGCCGGGGAGAAATACAGCCTTAAACCTGCGATTCCTACACGGACTAGTGGGTAGAAGAGAGAGCATCAAGGAACAGGCAGCGCTACTATCACTAGATGCACCTAAGGCGTATGATACCATTGAATGGCCATAACTCTAAGCAGTACGGGATTGATTAGGTGTTGGTCCCAAATAAACTGTGTGGGTCAAGTTGCTATACGGAGATCTAATAGCACAAGTGGCAGTAAACTGACACACTTCACCTAACTTTCCCCTCAAAAGAGGAAAAGGGTAGGCATGTCCTCTATCCCCATTGGTTTTCACCATTATGCTAGAGCCGCTGGCTACCTGGATAAGAGGAGATCCCTTGATCTGGGGATTGCGGTAGACTAGGGGGTAGGAGGACAGAATCTTGTTATAAACAGATGATATTTTGCTCTATGTGGCATCACCTTATTCATCCATCAAAAGGATCATGCAAATTCTAACTAATAGGTAGAAATACTCTGGATACACCATCAATTTGTCCAAGTCAGCACAGTTTATGCTTCATGGACCTGGACCAAACGACCACACGGTTGTACAGTACCGATGGACAAGGACGGCTTCTTAAATCTAGGAGTCTACGTCACAAGTGATCCCGCCCTTTTCTATATGCATAATTTACTAGGCCCCCTGAAACGACTGCAAAAGGACACTCAACATTGGAAAACTCTACCATTATCCCTATTAGGATGTGCAGCTCTCTTTAAAATGATGGCATTACCAAGATTCATGTATGTCCCACAAATCACACCTTACCCTGTCCCAGACAATTACTTTATTGACATTGAACGTGAGATATGAGCACTATTGTGGGATGAGGAAACACCCGCAAATTCCTACACACAAACTTGTAAAGGGGTGGTATGAGGGAGGAATTCCAGATATCCGAATGTACTACCCGGCCAGCCAATTGGTGATAATCAACCAGTGGATATATGGCTCATAAACCGACCGCGCATACCAGATGGATAAAATACTTCGGTGCCCCAGAGGCTACAGACAGGCATTGTACACAAACCCAATAAAGCAGCCTCTAACAGGCCAAACACAATAAAATGTTGCTCTTTGGTACACAGTGACAAAAAAGGCTAGGGTGGTGGAATAAAGTGACCCAATCCATGCCACTGTGGGAGGCTGAGAAATTAGGTACACTGATAAAATGTCCTGATTTTAATAAAGGGGATATGACCGGCATCTCAAGGGTGGATGACCTGTGGTCAAGGGACAATGTGAAACCATTTGTCGACATACAAACAGAATTTGAGATGGCAGATTTGGAGACATATAGATATCTACAAATCAGACGTGCTCTAAGAGCGGCAATCCCAGAATCAACACCACTGTATGACAGACTACTGAATGATCGTATAGGCAGCAAAGTGATCTCCGTGAAATATAGGAAATTACTCAATAACATGCCAGATCCTTTACATAAACTGCAAGAGAGATGGCAAAATAACATAGGAGAGCTGGAAGAAGAAGATTGTCAGGAAGCGTTAGCGTCAACTAGGGAAGTGGGCATAACTTCCAGATTCGGATTATTCCAACTCAAGATCCTCCACAGAATTTATTTTTCCTGCACCATTTTGACAAAACTGAAAAGAAAAGAAGACCCCATGTGTAACAGACAATGTAATAAAGAGGGAATGTTCTATCATATAATACGGGATTGTCCTGCCATTCAGAAATACAAGGGGGCAGTGGCAACTAAACTGCAGTTGGTCAGCAGAAAGGAACTCCAACATACAAATTATGTCTTCTAAATATATGTGGACCGACAGAACTCAGCAGAAAGGAACAAACAAGGGTAACACTGGGTTTTGCCATTGCTAAACGGAACATAGTACTGAAATGGGGAGTAGATAAATCAATTAAGAAAATAGCTGCAAGATGCACTCCAGTTTATCATCCTCTGTAATTACTCTGATGCTTAAACATGTTACACTTAGTAGGCGTGCATGCCAGATAAGCGCTCCGCCCAATTGCGCCGCAATATAAACCAAACACTTAGGAACCTGGTTTAGGCTCCAAAACCGTCAGCACAGCCACATAACTCAATGAGTCCAATAAATCAAACCGTGTTGTCCTTAATCTTGCTTAATCAATGCATTTCGGGATGTATCCCTTCGTCAGGGGTATCTAAATATAAGAAATTAACATTGTTGTAACATATCAGCATTAATAGTGCACTTAATATATCCTCTGTAATCATTATGTCCATGGTTCTAGCTCGATTTCTCTGTTTGCATGATTAATCCACAACAATAGAATAAAACATATCACTACGATCCCTTCACTCATAGTGATATGTTTTATTCTATTCTTATATTTTGGATACCCCTGACAAAGGGATACGTCCCGAAATGCATTGGGTACTTTATTAAACACGTGACATCTGGAAATCACTTTGTCTCCTGTGCTTGCGTGATTCACCTTCTAGTGATTGGAAATGAGTAAAATGAATTGAAGAGAATGAAAACATGTCAGTATAAAGCAATGGATTAAAATAAGGAGTACATGAAGATTAAGGACAACTCGGTTTGATTTATTGGACCCAATGAGTTATGTGGCTGTGCTGACGGTTTTGGAGCCTAAACCAAGTGTTTGGAGTAGATAAATCACCCACATTGACGGAATGGGAAAAAGACAGACTGGTGGATGATAGCAGAAAACCCCATCTATGAGAATAGAGGCTGCCACCAAAAATGGGAGCAAATCTGGAGTAGATGGAATGCACATAGGGGTCAGGTGTGTTCCCAGGCAATACTAAGAAATAGAACGTGTCCTGGGAGAGATGCTAGAAGGGCAGATAATGTGAACTTGTTGAGGCAAGCTTCTGAACATAATTTATAATATACAGTCTTTAATTGTTAAGTGTAAATTGAGAGATATACTACTGTGATGTTTCCAATGTATCACATGACTGTGAATGGATGTAATCTAATAAAAAAGAGCTAAAAAATAAGTGAGGTATGGAGGAATCTTGTTCCATATCATCGTAGATGAAGGTTTCAATTCTTCTGTCATAGTCCGAGCATGTCTTTGCTACTTGTGTTGAGTTAGGCCTGGTAGATATGTGCACTGCCTATTTCTGTTTTACATTGTCCACACAATACATTGAGGGCTAATGATGCAACCAAAGTGGATCTATGAAGGCAGGGGGAGATATGGTTGGATTACTTTCATTCTTTAATAAGCTGTTCATCAGCATAAAAGGCACTAATCAGTGGATTAATGGTAAAATCAGAACTGTGGAATATTCAGAAAGGCATTACCAGTGTGAATATATCAATGCCGATATATGCATGAGATAAAATATGTGAACATGGATTGAAGGAGAAGGGGTGCTACTTAATAGGTAGGTCAAGAGATGATGTGTGTAACCGCTTAAACAAGAGAGCACACTTGACCATGTCACATAGTATCAAGTAATAGGTTACTGTGGCAAGGTAATGATTCCCAAAACATTAGGTGAAGGCTAGATTGGTAAAATTAAAATGAACTGATGGGTAATGTAAGGTCAATAAGTTAGATCAAGTAGAAAGTAGCAGGGGAGTGGTTTACACGGAGTAAGTATTTTGTCATCCAAGCTCGGATGATGGTGATGCTCTATTTGAGAAAGGCAATATCGTTGGCTGCAGTGACTTCTACAGTTGAATGCTGTCAGCATTTTTGTGAATCTTCCTTTCATCATGGGTGATGAGAATTGTGAGTGGTTCAAAATACATGCTGAGGATCACTAGTGAGAACATGTACCCTTATAGGACATTGCAGGTCACTGGTAGCTTTTGGATCTTGGGTCCATCTGGAAGATAGGGGGCAGTTTGAGAGGTTGGAGGCAAACCAACAAAGTAGGATGCTGTTGAAACCCATGAACGATAAAAGAAAATTGAGAATTGTTTGATAATGTCAAAGACTGCTATGCTCAATCGTGTAATTTATGACAAATATAACACTTGGTAAATTACGAATCCCAGGGTATTGGATATACTGTGTGTGCTAAATAGATTCAAACCCTTTGGGACTTTTACAGTCAAGGTTGCTTGGGTCCTGAACACATCGTACTAGGATTTTATAAACTTGTGCTGTTATGCCATGCCCAACTACAGTTGCCCACCACCCCTTTCAATGGGCCCACAGGAGACCATCTCCCCTTTTTTAGGAGTTAAGGGTCAGCTTTAGGATCTGTCCCATAGTCTCTGCCTCTGTTGTGGGCCTAACTAAGAAAATTCTTCCTCGTGCACTCCTCACATGAATGCTAGCTAGGACCGGCCCGCATTCCCTCACAGGAAGATCTGTTTGCTACTCTGTTTTATATCTCCCATTCTGGGGGGGCGTGGCTTACGCGCTGACCGGGATGGCTGCGTAGCTCCGAGGCTCCGGCGGCGACTTCCGCTCTCCTTGCTAATTCGGAGATTTTATCCAGTTCTCGGACTGCCCGAGGACCAGGTATCATCGTCGGAATGTGATGCGAGCCGCCATTTTGTGCGCTCAATGCACGATTTCGCCTCAGCATGACGCCGATGAAAGTAAGTCTCCGAGTGACTGCACAAACTTTGCGTCACATGTTTCTCATGTTTCTCATATTTTTCTTTTTCTGCTGAACCAGCACTCCTCCTCCTCAATTCTTATTACATCGTATCCTGCTCACTCCTCGATGTATAACTCGTTCTGGAATTTTTTCAGCCGCCATTTTGTGCATTCCTGTGATGTTAAGAAATTTTCCTTCAACGTTTCGTCTGCTATTTCTTCCATGGTTTGCTTAACTGTTGCACATCCTGACCACACTGTTTGTGCCGTGACTCTGATGGAGCTATGCTGTCAGCACTTCAACCTTATTAACTGATTATTGAGGGGTCTTATCACCACGGTGGCTAGTGACATCTCACCTACTATTGTGCCTAGCTCTTCAGTGTTTTGTGGCACGATTTGAGAACTGCAGTTTTTCTTTCACTTTGTGAGCCGCACTGCCCTTATTTGTATGCTGTGGTGTTACCCATTCGTTTGCTCCTTCGATTCAACCACTTTTCCTCACAGTGTGGCGGTACTTTCCTCTTCATTGCTTCATCACAGGAAGGTTTCCTTCTGAATTTGAATGTCATTTTTCAGCATTTTTCAGGATCTTTCACCCTTGGCGCTTCTCGCTGTCTCTGTTGGGACTGTTACATGGGAAAACTTCGCAACTTAAAGCTTTCCTCCACCTCCAAGGTTCCTGTCTGTTCTGACTCAGTTTCGCTCACCCAAGATATGGAGGAAGGTGCTTCTCTTAAGCCTGCTACACTGCCTGGGGCCATTCCTAAATCTCATAACGGTGGTAAGACTCCTTCAACGCTGGTCTCCTCAAAACGTCTCAAAAAGGATCCTCCTTCTCCGGAGGCTACTTCATCCTACTCTCCCTCTTCCATCGATATTATTCTAGAGGAACTGCGTGCTCCTAAGCCGTTTATGGACACCACTACCAAGACTCTTCAAGCCATGAATGACAAATGGTCCTCTCTAGACTCACATGTCCTCCTCCTAGAACAATCTGCGGACTCTCTTCACTCTTCTTGTTCTCAACTTTCATCCATGGCGGCCGAGATATCTCTGCTAAAGAAACAGACGGAGGACTTGGGAAACAGGAATCGCAGGAACAACCTTCGCTTGTACGGACTTCCTGAACTTACAGAGGGGTCTAACCCCACCCTTTTCTTTCAGTCTTTTCTTGCAAAGATCCTGGATGCTCCTGCTTTGACGTCGGTCAACATACATGGAGCTCATCGCCTTGGTCCCAAAGTTTCTAATAAACCTAGAGGAGTCAATATGTTGATTCTTCAATACACTGATTTTTTGCAGGTTCTTTCAGCCGCCAAACTCAAAAAGCAAATTACTTGGGAGGGCCACCGTCTCTTTCTCTCACAGGATGTGTCCAAGGCCACAGCGGATCGACGGAAGAAATTTCTGGACTTGCGTCCTCAATTAAGAGCCCTAAATGCTAGGTATGGCCTCCTTCATCCTTGTCTTTTCAAGGTTACTTACAAAGACAGAACCACTACCTATGATGATCCAGCAGTCCTGCAATCTTTTCTTCGACAACATGGAGCTGACGCTATGGAAACATCTGGACATATCTGATTTGAATTGAGTTACAGGCACCATGGTTTGCTGATGTTGTTCTCTCTTTTGTTTCTGTTTCATTGTTATTGTTACTCATCCGTTTCTTTCCTCCCTATGTCTAGGTTCAGTATCTTCCTCTAGCTGTTCGTCTCCTGATAACCCTCTCTTTTCTCCTTCCTCCATACAGATGTTTCCTCCCTCCCTGCCACCTTGACTATCCTCTTGTTTCCATCCCATTGCCATGTGGAGTTCTTATGCGGGAGGTCGCTGCCCTCTCTTGCTGTTTGCGTCGTCGTCTTTCGCGCCACCATCCCCGTTTCGTTTGTCTCTTCGTAAGTACATTTTTCAGTCGTCTGCTTGTAGACCTGTACTGTCTTCTTGTTCTTTATCTGTTTCCTATCCTTTCTTTTCTTTTGACTTTCTTTTCACATTTCTCATTCATTCTACATTTTTCCTTTTCTTTCCTTGCATTACTTATGTATTTTCCTCATTGAAATTTTCCTACTTATTTGCATTTGATGAGCATGTTGTTGCTAGTTGTTTTCTTTGACTGTTCCATTCCGTGTTATGTCATGGAACATTAAGGGATTAAATAATCCCATCAAAAGGCAAAGGGTGTTGACACATCTAGCCAGACTCAAAACTGATTTTGCTCTCCTTCAGGAGTCTCATCTCTTGGAGGCAGAAGCTTTAAAGCTTAAAAGTTGTTGGTTGGGCCATGTATTTTGCTCCCCTGCTGTTTGTAAGAAAAATGGTGTTGTGATTTTGTTGCACAAAAAATTGAATGTTTCTTCTATTTCTCATGAATGTGATATTTTAATGGCCGTTGGGTCATTGTTAACCTGCTTATTGACAATATTCCTCTTACTCTCTTTAATGTGTATGCCCCTACTGGAATTGATAGATCTTTCTGGCCCTCTATATCAAACAAATTAACCTCCCTCCCTGGGGAGTATATTCTTTTTGGTGGGGATTGTAATCAAATTATGGATCCCTTCCTTGATCGTCAATCAAAAGTCAAATTTGTACTGTCCAAGATGCATACCCAATTTGTCAATTCAACTCAGAACAGCGCTTTGGTTGACATATGGAGATTATGTAATCCCGACCTTAGAGAGTACAGTTTTTTCTCCCCTCCTCACCAATCCCAAATAGATCATATTTTCCTTAGTAAACCCTTGTCCCAACATGCTATCCGTTCTGAAATAGGTTCCATTCTTCTCTCCGACCATGCCCCTGTTTTTGTGGATTTAGACCGTCTCCGATTTTCCCCTCATTCTAGCAGATGGAGATTCAATTATGCTTTTCTTTTATATCCCACTTTTTGTTCTGACTTTACTACTTTTGTTACAGAATTTTTTCTTCTTAATCAAACCCCTTATTCCCCTTTTGTTATGGTTTGGGACCCCTTCAAAGCAGCCTCTAGGGGTTTTATTATCAATTTTGTATCACGACGAAAGAAACTCAGAGAGGCTAAATCGGCTCAAATTTTGGCTGATATCAAACGCTTAGAACTAGATTACCACTCTTCCAATTCAGAATCTTCCATTAAAAAACTAATTGAAGCGAAAGTTTCCTTCAACAAATTTACAACTGAAGCTGCCTCTAACCTCTTATTGAAATGCAATTCCCGTTACTATGGTGGTACGATGGGGAAACTTCTTGCCAATTATTTAAAGATTAGAAAGGAACGTACTAAGATTGAATCTATTAGAACTTCTTCCGGTGACTCCAGATTTAAGGATCAGGACATTCTTGCTGAGTTTGTCAAATTCTATGATAATCTCTATTCTCCAGAACAGGTTCTTACCTCTTTAGATCTTCTTTCTTATTTCCAGTCTCTTCCATCTCCACCGGCATCCCATGTTAATTTCAACTCTCTGGAACTGGGCATTTCGCTTTCTGAAATCTCTCATGCTGTTTCTAAACTGCGTCACGGGAAAGCTCTCGGCCCTGACGGTTTTACTATCAAATTTTATAGTCACTTTGCTTCCCTCCTTCTTCCTAAACTTCTTCTCTTATTTCATTTCTTCCTTGCAGCTGGTTCTTCAAGTGGTTCCTTTCAACATGCTTTAATATGCTTAATCCCTAAGGAAGATAAAGACCATTCTCTTTGCAATAACTATCGCCCGATCTCTTTGGTAAATACAGATTATAAAATCTTAGCCAAGATTCTAGCCTTGCGATTGGATCCCTCTTACCTGATTTAATCGGTCCTGAACAATCGGGTTTTATCAAGGGTCGTCTTTCTTCCGACAATTCAAGAGTCTTCCTCAATATTCTCAGTAAAGCTTTGTCATTAGATCTACCCTTTGCAGCTATCTCCTTGGATGCGGAGAAAGCTTTTGACAGGATTGGATGGGCTTTTATGTTCCAGGCTCTCCGTTGGATTGGCATCCCGCCCAATTTCATTTCTATTATCTCCTTGCTTTACCCTAATCCCCAAGCTTCCATTTTCGTGAATGGTAAGACCTCGGATTACTTTTCTTTACATAGAGGTGTTCGGCAGGGTTGCCCTTTATCCCCTTTATTATTTGTTTTAGTCCTAGAACCTTTCCTTACTAAAATCCGTCAAGACGATAACATTTCTGGTTTTCATTTTGGTTCTCGTCAGGTTAAGCTGTCGGTTTATACGGACGTCATCCTTTTTTATTGCTCTAATCCTTTCTCTTCTTTACCTTCTTTTCTTCAACAAGTTTCTTCCTTTTCTGCGGTATCTGGATATCGCCTAAATGTTGATAAATGTGAAATCCTCCCCTTAAACCCTCTCTGCCAGAAACATCTTTTCTCTCAGTCTGGCTTCTCATGGCAACCTTCTAAAATCAAATACTTAGGTATTTGGTTCGCTCCTCTCCTGCCTGACACTCTTAAATTGAATTTTGACTATATCTCTAAGAAGATGGAAGCAGCTATCACACGTTGGCACCCGCTCTTCTTGTCCTGGTGGGGTCGGCTCAATTCTATTAAGATGATGCTCTCTCCTCTTCTTCTTTATACTCTTTCTATGCTCCCTTTGCGTATTCCGATTTCCTTTTTCAAAAAGATTGACTCATTACTGTTGAAATTCTTATGGCATGGCAAATGCCCTCGGATAGCACTTGCCTCCTTACGGAAGGATAAGGCTCAGGCCGGTGTTCGCTTTCCAGATTTCAGAGATTATCCTTGAGCTTTCTCTCTGAAACAGTCTACTCGCTGGTTCTCTTCTGATCTTCCCTTTTACCCTCCTGTTTGGTTGACCATGGAATCCTCATTTCTCTCACCCTTTAACTTCTGTGAATTTTTGTCCTTTACGTCCTATCCGGTCCGCCTTCATACTCCTATTATTTCTCATTCTCGTACTCTTCTTCTACCTTTCTTATCTTCTTCATTTCCTTCCCTTCTTTCCTTTCACGAACAACCTATCTGGTATAACGCTCAACTCAAAATACGTAATCGCACTATTTATTGGAAAGTCTGGCACTCTCGAGGATTATGTTGGTTTTCTCAATTGATTTCACATGGCGTCCCTATTTCCTTTTCAGAACTTCAGTCCTCTTTCTCATTACCTTCCAGTGCTCGTCCGCAATATGCTTTGCTTTATCCTGCTCTTACCCTCTACCTCCAATCATTATCATCCTCCAATGATATTCCTCCAGACCGTAAATCTATTTCCTTATTATTAGATTCCTCTCCCTCTGCTTCTTCCCTTTATAATTCTTTCCGCTTTACGATTGATAGAGTAAAATCCAAGGTTGAACTCGCATGGGAATCTGATCTGTCTCAAGATTGGTCTACTATTCTCTGGGATAAGCTTTGGACCAAGCTTCATAAAACAATACCCAAACGTTATATTTTATTTATAACAGGATTTTATTCACTCCACTTGCTCGATCGCATTTTTCATTAGATACCCCTTCTACTTGTTGGTCCTGCCCCTTTACTTCTGCTGACTTGAAACACATGTTGTTTAATTGTCCACCCATTTACCAGTTTTGGAACTCAGTTTGGACCCAAATACAAAAGATTTTCCAATTTCATATTCCCTTCTCACCCTCCCATGTCTTTCTAGGATCTCTTTCACCTGCCCGTCCTCAGCCTCCACAACACTACCTGCTGCTTGACCTTCTAGTAGCTGTTGCTTTTCACATTATCACTTCTAATTGGAAGCAAGCTGCTAATGTCTTCTACCGTTCCTGGTGGAATGCTGTCTGTTTTCATCATCGCCTAGATACCAATTATGTATCCCCCATCTCCCTGGCGATAAAACGAGATCTGGTCTGGCTCCCTTTGGTAACATATCTTTCCTCCTCTGCTCCTGTACCCTCCTCATTAGATTCTGATTCAGCTGAGGTACTCAAACCACCATGACTCCCTTATTGCCTTTTCCCTCAAATATTCACTTCTAATGTTATTTTTGTGCATTTGCTTTATTCATATTCACCTTTTTTCATGTAATTTTCCTGCTCGTTATACATGCCTTTTATTAGAAATCTTAATTTACTGCTTATTTTCTTTTATGTACTTTATGCCATTTATAATACCTAATGTTCTTCTTTAAGATGTATTTTATTGTTATATCCATTTTTCTGTTTTTTCTTTCTCCTTCCCACTTTTTTCCTCTCAATAAAATCAAACTTAAAAAAAAAAATATCTCCCATTCTGAGGTATGTCACCTACCTCTCAGCTTAGGCTGTTAACTGACTCTGCTATTCCTTGATCACAGTAGCTCCACTTTAACAGATCCACTTTTGTACCCAGGAATGGTGAGCAACAAGTCTGTCCTGAAGAAATACGTGTCAGTGACTCAGATAACCACAGTGCTTTCCTGTTCATCCCCTAGGCTACCTCCATAACTGACCCCATCCTAGGAGAGGCAAGACATTGTATACCTTAATAGACTTTCAGAGCACACCACATGATGCTAATGCTTCAACTTTTGCAATTTGGATCTGGTTATTGCAGGACCATATGTCAAATGAGGAAATGTTCCCACTTTAGTACTGGTTATTATTTGTTATATCTGCAAGAAGTCAGATTTGAGGATAAAATTAACTACAAAAACTATTAAGTGTAAGTGTAATAATCTTTGCAAGGGGGTTCCAGAATTGTGTGGAACAGACAAATCTGTGCAGATAGCGTGTTGCTGATGATTATATATTTTTTTTAAAACAAAAAACGAATCAGTATAGTGCCTTACCTGTTGCATGAGAGTGTAAGACGGCTGCCTAAATATGCACCAGCTCTCGCCTTGCCTACTGTAAGCTCTTTAATTGGGCCTACAATCATTTATTCTTCAGAAGCTCTAGGTGGTGTAGAACATTGTCAGGCTGGCCGATGGAGATTCTACGTTCAGCCATACCAGACCCTTGTTCATGACCAGTATTGCTTGCCTCTCTCGCCATTTTTGGCAACCCTCTGAATGATCATATATACCTTTAAAAAATATTTTTGCAAATCTGTAAAAAAATATAATCTCCAGGTAATGTCTAGGAGAAATGTGTACAGGTCAGCAGTTCTTAGGGCTAAGAGACAGGTGGTGTTGTGTCCTTCAAAAACTGTTAAGATAATAGAACATAGTATGGTATAAAAAACACAAGCATTGAAAATGCTATAGGTTTCGCCTTTGATTTAGTTAAAGCCATTTGCTTTGCTATAGAATACCATTACCAAAGCAAAAGGCTTTAACTTAATCAAAGGCGAGACCTATTGCACTTTTAATAGTTGTTTTTACCGTGTTGAAAGGTGACTGTTTAACTCTTCATAAACCCGAGCAAAGGTTACAATCGTGCAGTGCGCCCCTGTTGGAAGTGAAGCGTGGGGGTGAACTGCAATGTAAATAATACTTGTGTTTATTGTGCCATTTAAAAACAATTAAAGCGGTCTTTGCCTGTTATCAGTTATTTTTAGTGTCCGGGGTTGGGTGCACTTTTCTCCTGGGTTAGTGATCCAACTTCAAAGCAGGCCAGGCCTGTCTCACACCGCCCTGTGGAACGTCAGGAATCTTTATGGCAGGCCCAGATCAATGTGGAATGCATAAATTAGCTAGGGGATTGTCTCGCGTCCACCTCCATGTAATGCTTTTCAAACAAGCATTGGAAATGCAATAGGTCTCGCATTAGGAAAGTTTGAGCTATTGGTGTTGTAAATGACACTTTTTTATTTATGTGTTGGTTTTGAAAGTAGCAAAATTAATAGCTTTGTCAGTTACAATGTCAATAGTTTTAACTTTTGCAAATGTGACACCTATAGCATTTGTAATGCAATGTGTGTCCCCTGAAAGCAGCCCTCTACAGGGGATAAAGGGGGTCGCATGAACCCGGGATGAGATTATCTTAAACACACCGCTACCTGGCAACCCCTGAACAAAAACATGGGCGAAGTCTGGCTTTTAACAGTGTAATCCATTTGGTGAATGACGAATGAACACGGAAATGCGGGTGAGTGGTCAAGTATGCACAAACAACCCATGTACATTACCAGTGTATATTTCCCTTGCACACACAGAACCAATACCATAGGAATAACTTGATTTCAAGATCCCCTCTAACAAAAAATGTGAGATGTATCAGGAGCGCAAGCGTCACCCGCCACACAAAGCAGAGACTTCATACGAGTAATAGCATGCGGAGACATACTTCTATCATTTATCAAGAGTCCGAGATTTTTTTTAACAAATACCCTATGGATTTCAGGATCCATTGCTCTAAACAAGTGACTAAGACTAAGGCTGCGAAATCAAAATGTAAGATTAAAACAAAAAGCGTAGTCTCACAGGCGCGATGAAAATTAGCGTTATAACGGTGCTCCACTGAAAGTGGCCGAGCTGAAGACTGTTCTACGACGAGCTTCATTCAAAGTGCGAGACTCGAGCATCATACGTGCAGTTTCCGCAATACATCATTAGTTTATACGAATACGGTCCTTACACAGAGTTTAACGGAGCACAATACTTTTCGAACCAGTAATCAGAACGTCCAGATGTTTTATGACAGTTAATAACGTCCTTGGAATTCTTGGACGACTCATTAAAGAAACCAGAGCATTTTCGCCACTTTAGAGACAGGCTGACGCTGAATGCACTGTCTTCGTTCCTCGATTATGAGTCTCTCCTTTCAAGTACTGGGGGCATTTGCAAAGTTACCTGAATGACCCTGCTGGCAGCAGCCATCTTGCTGCCCATGGTGACCCAACGTATCCAAGGCTTCCGGGTCAGCAAATAAAACTAGAAGAGGTAGGGATAAAGAAAGAACACAGTGACAGGACGCGTCACTTGTACGTCAGGCAATTATTCATTTTGACGTCAGAGCTCCTGCCCACTGCTACAAGCAGGTCTATCGGCGAGCACGTCGGCCATCTTACAATTCGTAGCATGTATCCCAACAATTAGAAAAACCGATAGAAACAGTAGTAACAGGTTTTCAAAAGACTGAGCAATGGTACGAGTTTTTTTAGTACTAGATAAAGCAACTATTTAAATTCTGTGTATCCAATGAAAGTAACTAAATGCTTGATGTGCTTATGTGAAAATATTATTTTATTCTTTCTAGAAACGTGAGAACTTACCAATATAGAATGTCAAATGATTTAATTTCAAACAGTGGTGTTTAGAATAACTGCTGTCCCGTGGAATTTTCTTGTTGATTCTCGGCTTTATTCGACACAACTTCCTATTCATACACAATGACTTTCAAAACATTCGATGATCCGGGAGGTGATACAGGGTGGAGTTTTTTGCCCTGGCTTGTGCCTTGAAGTGGGACCTGGATGTTTAAAACAAGAAAACAGAACAAGACGGAGGGAAGGAAGATAAGGGGAGGGGGGAGGAGAAATGCGACACGGCGGGCAGGGGAGGGGGCGGAGCGGGGAGAGGTGCGACACGGCAGGCAGGGGAGGAGAGTAGGAGGAGGAGGGGGGAGGAGAGTAGGAGGAGGAGGGGGGAGGAGAGTAGGGGAGGCACGGCCTAGCGGCCGTGCAATCAAGAAGTTAGGGGGCGGAGCCGGGGGAGGCTGTGACACAGAGAGTAGGCAAGGCAGGCGGCTGGGGGCATGTGCACGCGCTTTTAAGCTCAATGCGCATGCGCATTGAGCTTAAATTTCTCGTGCACTGCAAGGAATCGCCACGATTCCTTGCAAGTTGGTTCAAGAGTGGATAAGCCCCCATAGTCTCGCAAGCTCGATGCGCATGCGCATCGACAGGCGAGACCTAAAAAGGCTAGGTAAGAAGAGCGTGAAGTGCTGAGCCATGGGAGTGGGCAGAAGGCAGTGCCCACGGTAGCTCCCTCCTTGAGGAACTGAAGAGGAACTCCTGGATGGGGAAGGCGCCCCTGAGTTGTAAGCTGCGCTAAAGTATTTTTCACTAACGTGTTGGTACATTTTTCAGTCCTGAGTTGTGTAGGCGCAATGAACATGGGCTCTGTCTAGCGTTCACCTCTGCACCAGTCACGAATGGTGCGTGTAAGGAATGTTAGCAGGGCAGCTAGCTCATGCAGAGAAGCGTATGTTTTATTTGCGAAATTACGTTTTCATTTTTATTAGTAATACCTTTTAGAAGCAAATGGCATTATTTACCCCGAGACGGAAAATGTGCACCAATTTGACTTGTCTCCGTAAAAGAAATCCTTTGGGGCAGAGACAGTCTGAATCCCTGGCATACCTGGCAAGTGCCCTGTGTCCTGCACAGCGAGTCCTCCCGCCGCCACTCTCTCCACCTTCGCGGTCGCCGAGCGGAGGACTCGCTCTCCCAGCACCACCTGCGGCGGCGCACCCTGACGCCGTCATCGGAGCGCCAGGAGGCGCAGTGAAAAGACAGCCATCCCCGGCGGAAGCGGGGTCTCCGTAAAATAAATCCTTTGGGGCAGAGACAGTCTGAATCCCTGGCATACCTGGCAAGCGCCCTGTGTCCTGCACAGCGAGTCCTCCCGCCGCCGCTCTCTCCACCTTCGCGGCCGCCGAGCGGAGGACTCGCTCTCCCAGCACCACCTGCGGCGGCGCACCCTGACGCCGTCATCGGAGCGCCAGGAGGTGCAGTGAAAAGACAGCCATCCCCGGCGGAAGCGGGGTCTCCGTAAAAGAAATCCTTTGGGGCAGAGACAGTCTGAATCCCTGGCATACCTGGCAAGCGCCCTGTGTCCTGCACAGCGAGTCCTCCCGCCGCCGCTCTCTCCACCTTCGCGGCCGCCGAGCGGAGGACTCGCTCTCCCAGCACCACCTGCGGCGGCGCACCCTGACGCCGTCATCGGAGCGCCAGGAGGCGCAGTGAAAAGACAGCCATCCCCGGCGGAAGCGGGGTCTCCGTAAAAGAAATCCTTTGGGGCAGAGACAGTCTGAATCCCTGGCATACCTGGCAAGCGCCCTGTGTCCTGCACAGCGAGTCCTCCCGCCGCCGCTCTCTCCACCTTCGCGGCCGCCGAGCGGAGGACCCGCTCTCCCAGCACCACCTGCGGCGGCGCACCCTGACGCCGTCATTGGAGCGCCAGGAGGCGCAGTGAAAAGACAGCCATCCCCGGCGGAAGCGGGGTCTCCGTAAAAGAAATCCTTTGGGGCAGAGACAGTCTGAATCCCTGGCATACCTGGCAAGCGCCCTGTGTCCTGCACAGCGAGTCCTCCCGCCGCCGCTCTCTCCACCTTCGCGGCCGCCGAGCGGAGGACTCGCTCTCCCAGCACCACCTGCGGCGGCGCACCCTGATGCCGTCATCGGAGCGCCAGGAGGCGCAGTGAAAAGACAGCCATCCCCCGCGTCGCGGGAGCGCGCGGGAGCGCGCGGGAGCGCGCGGGAGCGCCCGGGGCTAAGCCCGGGCAAAGGGCGGGCCCTCTGTGGCCCTCCGGGGACCGAGGAGCCGGGCCGGGGCCATACCCCTTTTGTCCTTCATTGCTCCATGTTCGTTTGAGCAGATTAAAAACACTTGAGTGAGAAACTATCATTTATATAGTTACTTTTGTACTTCTTGAGCCTGGAACTATCCCCCATTATGTCCTCCAAACTGGTAACTATGGACAATTTTCTAATTAAAAAGGTTGCGCTAATTAATAGCAACAGAAGGGCGTCTCTGGGATTGGAACATTCGCCTACAATTACTATTACACCTGAGCCCCCAGTTACTGCCTCCGATACATCTTTGGCAAAGGAACATCCGGTCCCCGCAGGCAAAGTAACTACTGTAATTGCTATGGTCCATGCGGGGCAGCATGATGAAGACTCTCATGTCCAAGCCCCCATAGGGTTGGGCATAGCTTCTTCAGAAATAAATGAGCCTGTAACAAAAGAATCCCCCAGAAGATTTAAGAAAGCCAGAGTGAGACGAAGGGGGAAGCAAAGGAAAGCAAGCCATAACATTACACAAGGAGGGGGGAGTGAGTCTGGAACTTTACCTTTATTCTCAGAATTGAGATCATCCAACTTAGGGGGAATAGGGGATGCAACTTCGCCCACTCGCCTTAGAGATTCTGTGATGCTTATTGACTTGTCACAATCAGGGATCACAGACAACATTGATAGCCTTCCTGTTGATCCCATTATAATGAGCAAACATCTTTTGTCTAGCACACCAACTAGCTTATCATTATTGGATCCACCTATAGGGAATGATAGTGTTAGGTTATCAGGTTCCCCAAAACTTCCTATTGAGTCATCTTCTAGGTCCTCTACTTCTCCCCTTACTATGAGAAACAGTAAAAAAAGGGGGGGTGAGCCACTGGGTAATCGAGCACAGAAGATAAGGAAAGGGGCAGTTCATTCCCCACAGTCACAAACTGGTCAAACTTTAGTAAGTGAGGAGGCCATGATGGCCAAGATTGTAGAACTTATCAGGGGTGTGATGCAACCACTTCTGGATAAGACCAACATGATGTGCACACATCTAGATAAAATAGAGAAAAAGGTCGAACAGAATTCCCTCCTCTTACTTGACCTGGTAAAGGGCCCAGGAAAAGTTAAGATGAACTCTACAGTAAAAACTAACCCACCTGCAAAATCTAAAGTAATAGCTTCCCCCCTAATACCAGCACCTATAACACCAGCACCTATAGCACCAGCATCTGTGCTAAAAAAGAAACCAGTGCAAGAGAGGGTAAGATCTGGTAGCCCTACGATCACGTTATTAACTCCCACATCACAATTGCCTATAACCCAGCTGGCGGCTCCAGTAACTAAGGAGCAAACACCTAAACCAGGGGGACCTCAAAACCAAGGTGGTAGCAAGGACTTATTAACGACTAAGTCGAGAAATGGGAATCTTCCGGCTATTGTCCCTGAAAAGACGAGTCGTATTATAGACTTACCCCCAGACTCTGCCCCTTATGTTATTGTAATGGCAGGGGTCCCAGAACTTCCTGCAGGTAAATGGGAAGATCATGGAGCATTACGGAACAAGGTTACCTTCTGGCTCCGAGACAACAGACCGTTACCTGCATCAGTCAATGGTGAAATTATAAGTGTAAGGCGTGCCAATTGGGTGGGAGTCAGACCGAAGGATAGAAGGGGTGACGTTATAATCATCAATTTTAAGGATTATAGGGCCGTGAGGCATATTGGAGATTGGTTCGATGCCAGTAGCAGCGATTTCATCTCCACACATCTTTTATCCTATTTCTATCCCTATGCACCGCCAAAAGGCTTTAATAAACGGGGCTGGGACAGGCAGCTATTTAAGAAGCCAATCCATCAACTACGGGGGTTTGGAAATGTAAGACCATGGGATAGGGTTGGTCCAAGGGGGGCACCACCAATGTTGGGTAGTTTTGCTTATGCAAATGCCCAGGACCCCCATATTTACATGCAGAGGCCGGAGGTCTTTTATCCCAGAAATCAGCTACAAGACCATCAATACCTCCCTCCTAATAATCAATATCCATCATATCTGGAGCCTAACCTCACTCAAGGTAGACCATGGAATAATAGAGAATTGCTTCCACACATGTACAATCTACCAATCCAAAATCGCTTCCAGATTTTCTCTGGTCTGGAGGGGGTAGATTGACAGCAAGCTCAGATATCCCAAGAAAATATGGCCGGGAAAAATCCCTCTCCCCCAGTTTTTCAAGCTCTTACTAAGGATGGGGTTCTCCCTAATAGTATTGAGGCCTCCATTGAGCTATCTCAAGAATTGCCCACATTACATAAGACCTTCACTTCCGATAGATTGACACCATGCGACAGTGATATCTTGGAGCAGATGCAATCTATCGTAGGTGATAAAAATGGGAGTGGGGAACAGACAGGAAATGGCCCGATACAGGCAAAGAGTGACCCTTGTGCACTGTTGTTTTGGAATGTAGCAGGGTTGAGGCAAAAAATCACTAACCCAGCCTGGGAGTCTGTAATAAATGGCCAGGATATAGTGGCCTTGCAAGAAACATGGACTCAGGACTCAATCCATGTAAATGGTTATAAAACCTTCTTTACCCCAGCTGTTGGAGGTCATTTTGGTAGAGCAAAGGGTGGTTTGACTACGTTTGTTTCAAACCAACTTAAAATCAAACAAGCTCACTGCTACTCATATTCTAGTTAATCTCAGCTCATAATTTTAAGAAATTTTAAAGGAGCCAAGGTGCTGATTATTAACTTCTACAATAATGTCCCGAGGGAAGAAATTGTGGTTGTGATGAAGCAGCTCAAGGAGGAAGTTCAGTTAGAGGTAGATAAAAATGACAGAGAACTGGTAATTTTATGGGTGGGGGATTTTAATTGTTCATTATGTACTAAAGGGAGTCAGGGCCTATGTGGCCTAATGATAGAGTAAGATACGTATCTGACTCACTTCGATCACACTCTGATGGGGGACCTGCTTAACGAATTATTATTTATGTTTGATCTAGGGTTTGCTAATGAATCAGCCCTAAAACCCACACCCTTTGCTCCGACCTTTGTTGGTAGAGGCTTAGCGTCAACCATTGACTTTATTATCTCCTCCAGTAATCTTAATCATAGAGTGTTGGGGGTTACAAATATCCAACTGCCCATAAGTGACCATCTTCCTCAATGCCTTAAGGTAGTAGATTTGTTCCCAGACCCATCTACGGCCGCGCCTCTAGTTGAGACAGCGGTTGATGTTGTCCTTGGGAGACAAAATGGGTACACACTTAACTGGAGCAAAGTAATCCCCGCAACCTTCTTTAAGGAACTCTGGGAGGCGTGCTCAAATAGTTTTAGGATCTGTTTGGGTGATAACTCCAATAATGATCAAATAATTGAGCACTTTGGTATAATAGCTACAAACATAAAAAGTAGCCTAAGGGTGGAGGCAAAACATAGAGGTAAGGGACCCAAGAGTTGGTTTGATAATGCATGTACCAGGGCGTTGAAAAATTTAAAACAGGCAGTACACAGATGCCCCAGGGATATAGGTGAAGTAAGAGCATGCAGGTCCGCATATAACCAGGCCCTGAAAGTAAGGAAAACTGTGCTAAATAAGGAGGCAATAGATTCCCTTTGCGAGGCCTCAAAAACTAAAGATCCCGCCGCATTTTGGAAAGTAATTAATAACCCTTTCCCATACGAAACCCATACGGCGCGAATCGAGATCGCAATAAATTAGGATAATTGGGTAGATCATTTCTCCAATCTTTATAAGGCACAGGAAGATATCCACAGTGGAGGTCCTCATATTAGTTTGGATTTACAACCAAGTTATAACTTGGTTGTAACACTTGATGAGGTACTGCTTGCCTTGAGATCCACCAAAGGCGGTAAGGCAGCTGGGCCTGATGGGATTCCTGCAGACCTATTTAAAGTCAATACTGAAATCTGGGGACCAATGTTGGTACAACTTTTTAATTCGGCTCTATCAAGGGGCCTGAAAGAATCCTGGTTTACCTCTGTCATCGTCCCGATTTACAAGAAGGGGGACAGAAACAGTTGTGCCTGTTACAGACCAATCTCCCTTCTTGACTCATCAATAAAAATTCTGGGACGTATTGTGTTGGCAAGACTCCAAAGCTGGGCTGAGGAAAATGAAATCATGAGTGACTTGCAATTTGGTTTTCAAAAAGGGATTGGCACAATCGAGCAAGGCCTAAATTTAATGCTACTGCAGCACAAATATATAAGGATAAAATCGGAACGCTTGTATTTTACTTTTGTGGACCTTTCATCAGCGTTCGACTGCGTATCACACTCCAAATTGTGGGCAATAATGAAAGGTTTGGGAGTGGATAATACCATCATCTGTTTCCTGAGGGAACTCTATAGTGGAGCCACAGCTTCTGTTCGCTACGGTAGGGGGGGCGAATGCTCCAGACAATTCAGTGTGGGCCGTGGAGTGCGGCAAGGTTGCGTATTGGCACCTTTTTTATTTCTTCTTTACATCAATGGGCTCGAGCATCACCTGCTGCAGGAGTGCAGGGATATGCCCAGGGTGGGGAGGAGGGCAATCCCTGTGCTCATGTATGCGGATGATGCCGTGCTTATGGCACGCACTCCTCGGGCTCTGCAAAAACTAGTAGTTAGTTTTGAGAAATTTATGCTGAATCTAGATTTACTAGTAAACTGTAGTAAGACTTTCACAATGAACTGTGGTCCAAAATCAGGTAAACCGATGAAACAGATGTTTTTAAACAATGTGCCACTGGATAACACCCCAACCTTTTCCTATTTGGGCATTTTATTCCATGAGTCAGGTTCTTGGACAAGCGCAATTAAGGCTAGAACCCTTTTATTTATGAAAACGATCATGGCCCTAAAGAATTTTGTCAGCAACTGGGCAGGAAGCCGATAAAAGAAATGCTAACTATATATAAAGCAACATGCTTGTCTGTGGCTATGTATGGCTCAGGTTTGTGGGGGTACGCAAATGTTGATCAAATCCAGGTGGTGGAGAATACATTTTTGAGGGGAGTCCTTGCAGTTCCACAGTGTGCTGCCACATTTAACTGTCACGCTGAACTTGGCCAACCTTACATAACAGACATTATCAAAATTCAACCTATCCTACTGTGGCACAGGGTATGGACTACAAATGAATGCGTTATGAATCGGGCCCTGTTACAGGACACCCTCAGTTTGGATCACGTGGACAGAGCAGAATGGCTGGGATATGTAAAATGTTTCCTGACCAAGATTGGATGCTATTCCTATTATTCGGATCCATCTTCAATGGATAGCATTTCTAGGAGTACACTAAAAACCCTTTGCCTGGACCATCTTGTGGATAAGAGGAAGAGAGTTGAAATCTTGAAACATTCAGTACATTCCCACCTCCTTACTCTCTGTGAGACTAACTCTGTACAGCCATATTTATCCCTGCCCATGACAAACTATGATCGCTTTCTTTTAACTCGTTTTAGATTCTGTATATTTTTTAGATTAGTGTCTTTTCCTAGCATGAACTCATGGAAGCGTATATTGCCCACTTGTTTGTGTGATGGTATGTCACAACAATCAGATATCCATATCCTTTTCTTCTGCAGATTTTATAGTGCCTCCTGTAGAAAAATTATTGTCCCTTTTTTAAAAGAAATGAATTTAACCAGATGCCGCCCAGCTTTTGTAGAAGTCCAGAAAATGGATACGGTTTTAACTGTTACTGTGGTTTTAAATTATTTAAAAAGTGTTTTTAAACTAAGGAAACAAATGGTAACTGAAATGGTTTAAATTTCCTATTGATCTCCCTCACTGAACTCACAATTATGAGCTGTAATTATTGTATTTATTGTAATTTGTCTGTTACTTTTATGGTTATTTGTTTTTAACCGAATAAAGTTTATTGAACTGAACTGACTTGTTTCCAATGTTTTTACGTTCTGTTGTGTTTTTCTGAGTTCTAAGAAGAGTGATGCTAAAAAATCTATCCATTTAAAATGTGACCATCAACCGGTAGCCATAGCACTTAAATTGTTTAAAATTGAAAGTTAAAATGGAAAAAAATCCCGCCTCATTTTGATGTCGGGTGTACGCTAGCTAAAAAACAATGTGTATTGTACAAAATAATTTCTATACACCTTTGTGTGAAGCCTGGCGCAGTGTCATACCTGTTGACGGACTACATTTCCTGGTCCCTGGTAAAAGGCCTTTCTGCATCATTCTGCCTCCCTCTGCAGCTGGTGACCTTAAGGACAAGACCCTATCAGTATTGCTTCTGCTTTTGTGCTGGGGTAGTAGTGCAATATTGCTTATAGGGTCTTTTTGTTGAGAGTAATCTTCCTCCAGCAATGCAACAGAAGAGGAGCAAAGCATCACGGCCATTCGCAATGCTCGAGGTATCCTACTGTATTCCCAAGATTTAATCCTGAGTGCCTTTCAAGAGCATTATGCATCATTGTACGGTAGCTCTGCTCCGATGTCTGAGGAGGTCCTCTCTCAATTCCTGGCTCGACACCAGCTGCCCCAGATAGATCGTGCCACCCGTCGAGATCTGGATGACCCCACCCGAGTGACGGAAATCAGACACACTATGAAGGCATTAGCTACTCACAAGCTCCCCGGATTGGATGGCTTTCCTCTAGAATTTTGCTGTACCTTCTCATCCCAACTGGTCCCACAACTAGAGAGGCAGTTCCGAGCGGCCCTGGATGAGGGTGCCTTACCCCAGTCCATGTGTGAATCGGTTATAGTGTCTCTTCTTAAATCGGATAGGGATCCTCAGCAGCTGGGCTCTTACCGGCCCATAGCCCTACTGCCTGCGGACTATAAACTCTATGGGAAAATCCTGGCGGATAGATATGCCACTGTCCTCCCGCAATTGATCCATCGGATCAAAATGGATTTGTGCCGGGCAGGAATACTTCCTACAATATCTGGCGGCTGTTCCATGTAAAGGACCAGATCCGTGACCGTTTCCCTCGTGCGGCGTGTCTGGTCCTGGATTGGGGAAAAGCCTGTGATACTCTCTCATGGGCATACTTATTTCGGGTCTTGCAACACATGGGAATAGGACCTCGTCTCCAAGCATATACTAGGCTCATTAAAACCACGCCCACCTCCAGAGTCAGAATAGGCCCCCTCATTTCCGCCTCCTTCTCGGTCCGTCGCGGTACCCGGCAGGGTTGCCAGCTCTCTCCCCTACTTTTCGCCATGGCAATAGAGCCCTTGGCAGCCTGTCTTTGTGACGGGGGGAGGAGTGGGTCATTCCTATTGCCAATTCCATCCATTCCGTGTCATTATACGCTGATGACGTTCTCATATATGTCCGGGATATTACAGCAGACCTCACCCCTATACTATAAAAAATCTTTCCTTACCTCCCGTTGGACTCTCGCAGAACTATCATACATGCCCTGATCACCTCACACTTAGATTACGCTAACAGTTTATATGTCGGCGCCCCCCTGTACCAAATTGAGCGCCTGCAGATTGTACAAAATGCGGTGGCCAGACTGATTGGCAATATTCCCTATCGCCACTCGGTGGCATCCTATTTAAGGAAGCTACACTGGCTGCCAGTTACCCGGCACATCCAATTTAAGGCCCTGATTTTTGCTTTTAGGGCCCTCAATGGACTTGGCCCTGGATACCTGAGAAATAGGCTCATATTGGTCCATTTTATCAGATCACTGAGGTCGAACAATCTACGCCTCCTGGTTACCCCACGCTTTCGTCGGTCCAGAAAGGGGGGCATAGCGTTTGGAGTAGTGACCGCTAAACTTTGGAACAGCCTCCCACTAGATCTTAGGTTCAGCTTAGGTTTAGATTGAAAACCTGGCTGCTCATTAGCCCCTAGTTGCCTCCACCATACATTATAGCCTGCCGTCTGCAGCGCCGAGACACCCCCGTCGGGTGAAGCCGTGCGCTTTACAAGCTTCAAAAATAAAGAAAGAAAAAAAAATAAGCATTTTGCAAGACTTTGAGGAAGTGGCAGGACTGCGAGTTAACTGGTCCAAGTCCATAGTGTATCCTCTGGTACAGGCATTGCCCCAATGCCAGCTGAGGCTGGGTAACGTTGACCTCTCGTGGAGCCCCCAGGCGGTACGCTACTTGGGAGTTCACCTGTATCATATGCCTCAGGACATCTACAAAGGTAATTATCGAAAACTGATGACGGGCATTCGATCATCCATACACTTCTGGAAGGATGTATCACTCGCAGTCACGGGCAAGGTAGCGATCGCCAAAATGATCCTAGTCCCAAGACTACTATATCTCTTTTCCAACCTCCCAGTGGTTCCCCCTCGCTCGTTTTTCAGCGAGCTAGATGCCCTGCTGGGGACCCTTATCTGGGGCTCTGGCCGCAGGTGTATCCCCCTGGATACACCTGCGGCATCCTTTGAGGCTTATTTCCTGGCTGCCCAATTACAATGGGTGTCCCACTGGACAGCGTGCCGGGCGCAAAGAGAACTGACCACCATGGCTAGACAGCTTCAAACCCCCGCCATCCATCACATGTTCTTACCAGGAGCTGCGCCTCCCCCGGCCAAGCCACTCCAACTGATTGTGGCACGCGCCTTTCTCGCACGCATCTACAGAATGAATCGTGCGGCGCCCCCGTACTCCCCTCTCCTACCACTGGTGGGGCTTCCCAAGGGCTGCATATACTACACGGAGAGAATGATACACATATGGCTGGAACATGCGCTGACGGAGGTTGGGGCGTTGTATTTAGATGGACAATTGCAGACGTTTGAGGCACTCGTGAATGACTTTGAGCTCCCTAGGGGACAGTTCTTGCTACACAGGCAGCTCTTAAATGACGTAAACAATGGCGCACGATTAAGGAAGAACCCCCTAAACACCCGGTCCTCCACGCAATCCTATAGATAAGCCCAGGGCGATACCTAGTTACTTGGATATATACAGCCATACGAGCTCTTAAGCAACCCACACTTGCATCCCTTAGGGAACAATGGGAAGCCGACTTTCGCAGGCCTTTCCATGATAGGGAATGGGACAAAGCACTAGCATACACCAAGAAGGTATCCTGTAACTACCGCTTCAAAAACATACAATTACAGGGGGCGTGGTTAGCAGCCGAAGGGAAATGGTCGCCCTCTAACGCGGCTTCCGACCCCTGCCTGCTTATCCGCCACATTTCATCCGTTTCCCGACCTGACATCCCCCCTGGGATGCATGAGGCACAGGGGGGCCTCATAGTAGTCCTCAGGGCCAGCCTTGGCGTTATAATTGTCCTGGTTTGTGCTGGAACGAGAGCGGAGCACGTCTAAGAGGTGATGGTCTGGCTGAGGGCAAGATGGCGCCCGTATCGGAGATCCGACTCCGTAACTAACCGTGCCCGCTATTGCTGCTTTATCCTATGGCGGAGTAGGGGAGCTGACCCTTCTACAACGCACCGAAGCCCTGCGAGTGCCTTTCCGGGCTACCAGCGACGGATTGTCCGGTTCCTTGCCCGATCCACACTGCCCCGAGTGAGCGCAGCGAGACTCCTCCTCCGCTGGGGACCGCCTACTCAACATCCCGGTTTCTGGGCCTGTAGCTGCGGGCGCTCAGTGCCTTTTCCCGCCTGCATCTCGCCTGAGCCCCGGCCCGCTTTGCCATACCTGTCGGTGCGGACAACGAAACAGCTGCCAGGCCGCACTCATCTCCTGAGCCTTCCTTTGGCTTCCGGCTCCTCTCGGCGTTGTACCACTGTGGCCCACTCCCCGGGGCGGTGGAGGCCCGATCGCCACAATCCAGCGACCCCCTGCACCGGATAAGGTACATCTGAGGCAAGGCTCCTGCTAAGACTCGGGGCAAAATCGACCTCCTGCTGTGCCCGATTGCTCACTGCAAAAAAACACAGTTGATGGACAGAATGTAGAACAATGTCATACATTCACCCCAGTACAAGGATCTGGGCCTAAATCCATCGTTTTTTTGCACTCCACACCACCCTGGGTTAGACACTGGCTATATGCAAATCAGCTCTGACCCTGTGCCTCATGGGAACAGTCCAGTCCGAACTACCAAGCCATGTCTTTCCCAGACCGGAATCAAGCATCCAAGGACCGGTTTCTGGCTATCAGCCTTCATCAGCCTGGATAGCTTGACTCCAGTGGTGTGGAGAGCCTGCTCACTGCTGCGCCCGGCTGACGTTTAATCCCTCCCGTTTCACGGCTGTTGCGGGCCAACGCTGCCCTTAGCCTTCCTCGCATCGCCCCGGGTGCGGGGCCTCTACGCACTGACACATGTTGTTTCCCGGACTGCTCTCACCCCCTACCGCTGCAGGCCTATAAGATCAGCCTGTACAGACTTAGTGCAATGTGTGGCCCTTCCGTTTATGCAGATACCGGACCCCGACCCCTGTAACTCTGTTCTGTGGCGGCCGCTCCTGGATGACGTAGAAGCCTGAACACCGTGGCCTTGGTACCATCAACGCATTTGGGGGGTGCTACACTCTAAAACGACGCTGTGCCAACAGGCAACACTGACACGTGCAGTACCACGCTGGATATTATATGCTAGGCGACTTGTTTGGCTGCCTTCTGCTTGAGGCCCTGAACACAACCTGACCCTCCTGGGTGCCCCCGAGAAGCTCCTGCGGCCATTACTGACCCAGATCCGCTCTTTTGCTGTGGTGTCAACTTCGGACGGGGTGGCCCGGGCCGTCATTGCCCTGCGGCGTTTCCTAGCATTTGCCCGGATCCCCTCTGTGCCTCCGTGCCACTCCTGAGCTCTACTCGTGGCCGGTGCCTGCTTGAAGTTCTAGTGCTTGCCATTCTCTGGGCACTGATCTACCCGCTGAACTTGGACTAACGAGCCGAGTGTGTGCCACTTTCTCTTCCTCTATCAGCCATATCTCCTGCTACACTCTGACTCCCCTTGAACTTTGCACGCTGCTATTCTGACATCTCTATTCCCCATGGCGTCGTCTAAGGCGAACAGACCCTCCAACCAGAGGCAGCTCAACAAGAACTCCTGGGGCACTAAGGGAGGTGAGAAACTTGCGCCCTCCCCTGAGACCCCGATCCTTACGTACCCCTCGCCAGGAGCGAAGACCCTTACCCTGGAGGGCGTTATGCAGGCAATTGCTGGGGTCAGATCCTCCCTGGAGACGCGGATTGACTCAGTCAATATAGTATTGTGTTTTATCTAGGAACCTGAATCAATATTGCTATTTTATGCCCTTGTACGGCTATAATCAATAATATCCTATAATGGCATAAGGAATCAGATCCATATTTAAGTAAATAGCCCTTGCAGTCCAAAGCACGGCAGAAGCTACTTCCTTGGATTCCTAGAAAGCACAACGACTTCTTTCGACACACCAAACCTCCAGCAACCTGGGAAATCCCCATTTGCTTTTGTTTTGATTTGTCATTAAACTCCTGCGAACACTAAAGGAACAGTCAGTTCTTAGTGACATCTTTATTGACGTCTTATGTCCAAACCTTACGTCAAACTCGGCACCTTTCAGGTATAAATATACCAACGTTGCCTTAAGCAAACACACGGTGGTGGTTTTGGAGCCGAGCAGCTATCTACTTGCCCGGGAGCCCAGCTGATGCGAGAGCCCACGGACACTGCCCCTCCTCTTTGATGCACTGAGAGAGACGCTGTCTTTTCTCCTGCCGAGAAATCCAGCCTTCGCGGGCTGCTGGGATATCGAGTCCTGAAAGAGAGATACAAGACCTCCTGCATTCTATTACCCAGGTACGGAGCTGACTAAACCCTTAAAGAGAATTCTTGAATCAGATTCTTGGCAAAACCAACTTAACTTAAACTGCTACTTACTTACTCCTTCCCACATATTAGGCTTAGGTCAGGTACACCGGGGTAGGCGTATTTAGAAGCACCAGTTGAGTATGTTAGTCAATGTTTATATGTATATATAATATTTTATCCATTTCAAAGTATCTTATGGCTAAGAAACCATATCAATGCTTTTACAGTATTATTTCATAATACTCTTTTTACTGTACGCACTTTACTTTACATTAAGTATTGCAATAATGGTAATTCATTTCTCTTGCATGAGAAAGAAGACTGCTCAATAAATGACACCTTTTATTGAAAAACGCCCGTCTCTCTTTTCTCTTCACTCTGGTGAAACTAAGTACGCACAATGACTGAGTGAAATAGATGTCTATTGTTTTCACACAACTCTAGAGATACACTCTTATTCTGAGGGAGCAAAGTTGTCATGTTATATGGTTGTCGGAAGCTAATCCCTTCTTGTCTATCCAGGGAGGTTAAACTCTTCCTCGTTTATTCGAGAAAGTTTCTAGTGACCTCTGAGCTAGCTAGCAAACCTTAAGTCTAATATAGTCAGTAGAGACCTAGTCGACCTCAGTCCTACGTCTACACTGCTGAACATATTATTCCAATGCGCAGAGCCTATTGGGAATATAGGAACTACACTACATGGCGCCCAACGTTTGGTAAGGCGATAAAACTAACGCAAGACGTTAGAGTAACTCAGTCGTACTTTTTCACACAGACCCTTTTTCCCGTAAATACTCCAAAAGACGTCTGGAGTGGGTAAGAGGTTAAAATCCGCCGGAACTTAGTAGGAAGAGATTCCTATGTATAGTTTTTGGTTTAGTCAACGTTGAAGGATACAGTGTTCCAAAATATTGTGCACCTAATCTTTGTTTCCTTGAAACTTGATCTGCAACAAAAACTTTCGACCAGTAAAAATGGTGGAAAGTGAAGAAGAGAGGGAGGCAGCTAGAATAGCAGCTCAACTCCTAGAGGAGGACACAAGTCTCCTACAAAATGACCAAAATGATATACTCATTCCGGTCAACATAAGAAAAACCATAACTCTCAAACTTATAGAAAACGGACTGACATCTCGAGGTGGTACAGTCATATTTGTGTTAGAGGCTCATGAATATCGGCAGACAGAGGTATTCTACTCATGGATAAACTTTCCAGCAGCAAACGCTGTAACACATGAATTCCACTATTACAAAATAGAGGATCCTCCGGATGAATACACTCCTTTCAAGGACGTTGAAATCCCACTAAATTACCAAGAGCACCTGCTCTGGTTTAAAGGCGCCCTAAAACATAATAATCACATAGCCAGGCTCGGTCCACTAGGTAGACCAGGAGCAACGGGTCCGGTCCTATGCAACTATGCAACACACCCAGACTACAAAACAATGTCAAGCGAACAACTCCTAGTTAAACTGAAAGAATTAACAAAGGCATATAGAGAATTAGTTCAATTGGCTAGGGATGATATAAAGATCTGCCAGAAACTGAAGGAAACAGATATAGCAGAACAACCATTTGAACTTGCCAGAATCATAGAAAAATCCTATGAAGAGCTAGGAAGAGATAGTTTGGGTGGAAACCGGTAAAACCCCAACTAACTGAAAATCCTGAAAAGATATTTATTAAAAATAATCTAAACACTCCAAAAAAGAGCTGGGATGGAAATAAACAATCCACTCCCAAAGGAAAAAGATTCCAGTCCAGAGGAAGGTCTCCTCAGCGTAGAGAGAGATCTCCAAGCCGAGAAGACAAATCTCCCCAAGGGGAGCCCTCTAAAAAAAGATACAACCTTAGAGATAGGGATAAGATAAGAAAACCTGACAGATATCAAGATGTTGATACACGTCCCTCTCGATCCTTCTCACTCAATCTTTCTCGATCTTCCTCACAGAAATCGGAAAGAAGAGGACGGTCAGAACAAAGAGAAGAGCACGTCAAGTCCAAAGACAAGGAACCTGCTCAAAGTAAAAAATTACAATTTCCAAGAAAGAAGGTAGCCAGTATTAAAATAATCAAACATGCCGAGGATACTGAGGACACAGCTGAAAAACAGTGAGTGGGCCCAGACAATGCTAGACAGCGCAGCAGAAGTGACAATAGCTCGCAAGATCTGGAGACAGTGGACACGAATGAGTACATTCAGGTGGAAACTGCAGATACCAGAGTTAGCGAACCTCATAAAATATACGAAATAACATTACGTATAGAGGGAGATAAGACTAGGAAAGTAAGGGGTCTGTTTTGGGATAACCTTTCAAAAGGCTATGACATCCTACTAGCTGCGAAAGACTGGCCACCAGAGTTTTCAGGGAGTGCCCTCGTGGCGAAGAAATGATTATGCCTGCCTTCTCAAATCATATTCCAATCCATAGAAAATACATATATGCAAGAAAATGGGCATTAGCTCAAGCTCCTGCTTTATATAAAAATCATGTAGGATGGGATGAGGACTCTCCTCCTCACAAAATCCAGTTAAAATGTCAACCATCTGCACAAAGGCAGAACCCAATTAAGCAAGAAGCTAAAAAACAAGTCAGGGAGATCTTAGATCAACTTGAATACCAAGGGGTGATCGAAACATGCACCTCTCAAGTGAACAATCCTTTGTTTCCTGGCTCCAAACCAGACGATTCATATCGTCTAGTCTTGGACTACAGACACCCTAACTCATGTTGCAAGACATTTGCTGTACAAAACTCACACAGTGCAGCACTAATGAAGAACATCGTTCGCAAAAAATACAAAACAACATTAGACATCTCTAATGGATTCTTTTGTCAAAATATTGCACCTGAAAGCAGGTATTTAACCGCTTTCTCAATAACGGGGTCACAGAAAATTTCTGTCGACTCCCACAGGGATTCAAGAATAGCCCAGGATTATTCTCAGCAAGGGTAACAGAGTTACTACAAATATATGATGATGAGGCATTATCGTATGTCGATGACATCTATCTCACAGATGATGACCTGGATACTCACTTGAAAAGAGTGAACACCATAATACTTGGGTTCGCAGCAGAGGGTTACGAATTTAACTTTAAAAAGTCACAAATTGCCCATCTAACTGTCCTGTTTTTAGGATATGAAATATCACGTGAAGGCTAGCAGACAATTTCTTAGAGAAGTGCGCTGTACTCCAAGCACCAAAAACGCTGAAGAACTTACAATCAATACTAGGTTTCCTGAATTTCGGAAGAACTTACATTCTAAATTATACAGAGAGGGTTAAACCTCTCTATGAATTCATAAAACCTGATTTTAAACCAATCAATTGGACTCAGAAACACACAGAAATTTTGAGATCAATGCAAACAGACATGTTAGCTGAAACGAAATTACAAACTCGCGACAACACACGCAACCTTGTAATCCGAGTCATCCCAGGAAGATGCGGATTCACGTACCTGACCTCTAATGAGGGAGAAACGGTAACAATAGCTTACAAATCACATTTGTACACAGAAGCTGAAAAAACATTCGGTCTTACAGAGAATATTGTAAATACGGTTCAAACTATTGTAGCAAAAGAAAGAGCCCAAGGCAAAAGAATAACTGTTTCTACAGCAGAATCAGCGCTTGAGGCGTTATTAAGCCCAGTTAATCTAAAAACGGTGGCATTAGATCCAAAATGGATACAGTGGGAAAATTCTCTTGCTGCAAAAGACTATTTTGACCCGAACATGAAAAAACTGAAATATCTAAAATATGAAGAAGAATATCCTCTGCCAATCGAAATTCTGCCTCTCCAACAATACTCTTGTGTAATCTATATGGACAGATTTGCACAACATTACGATGTGGATATTAAATCCTACAATGCAGTATGCGCGATTGTTAAAGGTCGCTGGCGCTGTGGTAAATTCAGACCAAAAATAACAAAAACTGAATCACTGAGAAACTGTTCGGCTCAGCGAGCTGAAATCAGATCTTTAAAGATGGCGCTTGAAAATGCCGATCGTGAATTCCCGACACTAATAGTGTGCGATTCACATTTCTGTGTCAAATCTTACAATAATGACTTGCAGAGGTGGGTTCAAAACAATTACAAAGATGACACAGGTGCCACAATAAAGCATAAGAAGCTTTGGGAACAGGTAGTTCTTTTACAGAAAGAACTACAAAAGACTCACGTGATACATACACTGAGTCATCAACGTGATGGCGTTCACGTTGCAGGGAATTCATTGGCTAATACAGCCACAGCGGAAGCAACTAAACCGGCTTCCGTAGCCACAAAAAAGCGTACAGAAAAATACATAGACGGGGAAACCATGCTAGCGGTAAAAACGTCTTCAAAAGGCAACTGTGCAGCACTACCCGTGAACTATCCACTCAATCATAGATACATAATTGATGCAAACTCCGTTCCTTTTGCTCGAATCCCTGGAGTGGGGATAGAGTAATTCCAAACACGAACAGGAGAATCTTCTTAATAGCGGACGCACACATGGGATTGGGTCTAAGGCACCAAGAGATCAAAGAATCTCTGAAAGAATTACAATCAGAATACTGGTGGCCGGGGATGAGCCTGCAACATTACAAATTTGTAAAGAGCTGTCCAAACTGCAACAGAGATCGCAGCAGTGAACCGACCGGGGTATTGCCATGGCCATTCTTGTAGTTAGCATAAGGCTATCTATACGTAAAATCCAGCGTCCCATTAACTTCCTTTTTAAGACTAGATTCACTTAAAAATACGGACACCAGCGCTCGGCTGATGCCAGAACTGTTATAAAAGATTTGCGAGTCTTTATCGGCACATACGCAATTGGCATGCTACATTCTGACCAGGGTCCTGCTTTTAGCTCTCGAGCTTATAAGGAGGCCATGACCAGCATGGGCATTGCATTGCGGTACTCTTGTCCCTTCCATCCTGAGGGAAATGGGATTGTGAAAAGAAAAAAACGGGACTTAAAGCAATCTATAACGGTGAGGGTATTAGGTTCGGGTGATGGGCGGGTCCAACATTTAACAAGTGTCCAACGTAGTCTTAACAATCTGCCAAGAAATTCTCTTAAAGGTTTCAGTCCGTACGAACTATTGTTCGGAACTAGAATGCATATTCAGGACTTAGATAGTCAGACGTCAGTGGTAGAAAGAAAATGCTTTGACATCAAAGATCGTTTGGCTCTTTTACAGGACTTAAATGAAACAAGGAAAGACCTGAGCAACATAAAGTTAAAACAGCAGCCAACAGCCACTGAAGATAAACCACCTGTCCCAGCAAGGCCTGTCTGGATTCCAAAGATTGGGGATCTGGTCAGAGAGAAGATCGAGGTGAAGAAGGAATTTGGGCCTTCTTACAGAAAAACAGTACCCGTCTTAGCTGTCAGCGGAACAAGATCAGTAGTACTATCGCCCCTTGCTGGTAAAAAGGACCCCGAGTTGTATCCATCGACCTGGTAAAACCACAATCATGTGGCCAATTATAAGTAGTAGGCCCAGTGGACTCCCAAGAAATAGCAGAATACCAAAATTTGCTACAATCCAAGAGGTTCAAACTGAGAGACTAATCACATTTGATAAACCTGCAGTGAATAAAAAAGAACTCATCAACTCAAAGAAACCTATCTGATTTCTCCATGGATTGAATTTTGGATTGTGTTAGGTGTACTTTTCCTCCTGCTTTGGCTCATCATGGTACTTTGTTTGAGAAAATGCATGGAGGGAAAATACAGTACAATGGACACAGCAAGTCAGAACATCAACTTGGTCCTAAAGGCGCACAAGTCATCTCACATCGAGAAAAGAGAACTATCATCAGTGAATGTCACAGCCATTCCAATACCCGGTGGGGTAGCTTGGGGCAAAACGGATTACGAAATCTATGGCCCGGTTGAACTCTTGAAATATCCACATCAATTCAAGGTTTCATTAAGTGACTTTGTAAAACCAAGTACATTCTCTGATGATTGGGACTTTGAAAGCATAAATAATATGATGTCAGATTTAGTATTGTCAGCAAAATTTACAGAACTATGGGCCAGATGTAGGTCGGTCGGTAACGGCCAAAAATCGGTATTTTCGGCCGTTACCGACCGGTATTCAAGAATTGGCATGTAGGGGCACAATTTTACAGAATCGGTAAATTTACCGAATCGGTAAATTTACCGATTCTGTAAAATACCGAATCGGTATTTTTATCGATTCGGTAAATCTCAGATGTAGGTGGGACTCTTCTGAGTCCCAAAGGCCCTACAAAATCTGTATTTTACCACACAATCCTATTGTGTGGTAAAATACCGAATTCAGGTGTGCATGCACATGTGTGCATGCACACCTAGCCATGTGACAGACAGACATGCCCTAAGGGCATGTCTGTGTGCCACATGGCGCACATGCCTATTTGTGGGGTGCCAGAGGGTGTCAAAGTGACACCCCCTGCACCCTTGCAAAATTCGGTATTTACCGATTCTGTAAATACAGAATCGGTATTTCCCATTGATTCCTATGGGCTTAAAAGCCCATAGGAATCAATGGGAAATACTGATTCTGTATTTACAGAATCGGTAAATACCGAATGTTACAGATTCGGTATTTCCACATCTGGAAATACCTACACATCCACCCCTTAGATTTACCGATTTTTAATTACCGAATCGGTAAAATTCGGTAATTAAAAATCGGTAAATGTATTTTACCTACATCTGGCCCATGATTACTTACAGGGTTCGTCGAATTATGAACACATGTACTGCTATAACCACTTTGCACATCACTATTTGCATAAATCTGCTCAACCTAGAGATGTTTTTAAGTATAATCAATGGGAACATTGTGCAACTTCACCAAAAGTCAGTTCAAAAACATTTTATGAGAAATTCCCATACTTCTCAGGGTTTAACACAAGTGATGCAGAAACGGTTTATTTTAAAATGCTAAATAAGACAGGGATGAAAACAATGTTGACAAATACTAAATTTTTTTATTCTGAAATATTTTATGAAAAAATGATTACATTTGGTTTTGATTTCTGGAAAGACAACATTGAAACAAAAACCATCTGGGGTACAAAAAATTGGCAGGTCCAAGGTTTAGAAGCATTATTTAGAGCCTGCATGATCCCCGAACAAATAATATTTCTGAATGACACCATTCAACAGACTACTTGTCTTGGCCTAACAAACCGTCTATTCCAAAGCCAATACCTGATAGTAATACCACTACAGATGTTGAGATAGACGTATCCCATCTTTTATAGCAAAACAGAACACATCCTGATTGGAAAAAATGGTTGATCTGGCCAACAGACACAAATAACTGTCAAGATAGGTTCCTGAACAAAAAACAGGGGTTAAAATTGACCAGACCAGACCCTAGATACTCCCAGAGACAACATCCAGGGATAGTAACTATGCCTCGAATGGCTACAGAAATCCACGCTGGCTGAAATTAAGCAACACTTGACTTTACTTAAAGACGGTGCTGACTTGCGTGATTTCATAATGGGACCACGCAAACAGCGTCAAAAACGTTTCCTAGCGGCCGGTATGTACGCTGCGTACAACGAAGCTTGGAAAGTAATGCAAATTGAGACAGCAGAAAAAATATGAGAAATTGATCGTATTAATTTGGAAAAATCACTTTCTGTTGTGGACAATGGGTTAATGACTCTGTCCTCCAGAATATATTCACTGGACAGTATTGTATCATATACTATCGATATAATAGATCAGGACTTACTAATGTTACAACACGGTCAGTCCCAATTACGTTTTATTGTACAGCTAGGCTGGACGTTGCAAAATCTGCGTTCAGGCTACGTGCCATGGCGTTTGATAAACACAACGTCTTTATTCTCTATCTTTGACCTTACTGATAAACAAATCAGTTTGGCACAAAAAGGAGCAGACTATACGACTCTGAGCATTAAAAAACTTGAGAGATTACCATTGACAATGTCAGAAAGGCCTGTCATTGAATGGATAATACACGGAATAATTACAATTCCGATAGCAACTTTCCAATTTAAATACTGCCAAGAGTATATACCAGCGGGCCAGTATGAAAGGTTGGGTAAAGGGTACATTAAGTCATCATGGAAATTGACTTAGACACACACATGATATAGTGAAAGGAAACAGAATCTATTTCTTAGTGGTAACAATTGTAAACAATCCTATACTTCTGTGCTAAGGTATTAATTTACATGGGGCCTGTGAGGGGACTTCAAATAACCTTTCATGTCACCAGCACGGCACACCTGCAGCACAGATAGAGCCGTTCTTTAGACGGCTTTCTAACGGGAGCTATATTCTAATAGTGGACCACAGCTGTTGTGGCATGATGCCAGGAAAAGCCTATCTCGTAAGCGTTAGTTCCATGGTCACTTGCTGTATGCAAGTATTGTATCCAAACAGCACTCCAGATACGGAGGCGACGATTTGGCCTTCTTTGAATATCTTTTCTATACGAATTGATACTTTAAGCAGAATGAAGTCTGTTCTTTTACAGACAACAGTGCCTTTAACGTCATCAAAAGAAACGTATGATCTCCTAGTTGCAAGGACAACTGGAGAGATAAATACCCTTTTATCAACAAATTTCCCCGTGCATTTCGTAGAAATGCTAAGCCAAATCCTAAATATGTCTGATGCCAGTGGTATCCCACATATATATATATATATATATTTTTTTTTTGGAAGACCTTTATTGCACATTGTTCATATACACAGCGGTGTGCCTACAACCCACTGCTGGGGCCGGCCGCAATCGGTGTACCACAGATATCATACAAGCTTGACATCATTCGCCAGAGGCACGAGTGCAGGAGTCCAGAAGTCTTAGCTCACGTAGGCACTTACAGTTAATCCAGATGTAATATTTACAGCACACCCTTAGAGTGCGGTCGTTCGCCCCCATGTGATCTCGGTCTAATTTTCAGTTTTCATAAAGAAAGGCAACTTCAACAAGTCCCAACCCACCCCCCCCCGTCCTATCCTGGTTTCAGTGAGTAGTCCAAGTCCAGTAGGCATGGTGTGGCAGGGCATATGTCTAACAGTGCTTCCCCAGGTAGGGAACATTCACCCCCTTCTCAGAACCCTCCAAAGGCCGTAGCAAGGATCGGGAAGTCATGGGTGTCATGCTAGTCCTTGCAGTCCTCTACTTTCTCACTGTCATGCCCACTGCCCAGGCACTCCACACTAGATACAGGGTAATCCAATCGCCTCCGCACAAGAACATCTCAAGCAGCTCCCTCCTCGCCGTCAGACAAAGCAGCCGTCCCACTCTCGTCGCTATTAGTGTCTGTTAAAGACAGCATATAAAGTGTAAACGGAGCCCAAACATCCCTCGGGCGAGACTCCGCAGGTAACTCGTCATAGTAACAGTTCAGTTGGTCCCTGCAATAGGCCATATCCTTCAGCCACAATTGCACCTCAGGCGCTCTCCTCCCTCCCCAAACCATAGCAACCCTCCTTCTGGCTAATTGAAGCGCCAGCACTACAAGCCGCCGCGACGGCGCAGCCACACCAGAAGCAATGCCCAACAGACACAGGCGTACATCCAGCTTTACCTCAGTTGAAGCCATGACAGTCAGCCTTTCAGTCACCTCCTGCCAGAAATCGTAGACGCGCGAGCATCCCCAGGCCAGGTGTACAAAGTCAGCGTCCTCGGCTCCGCATCGGACACATTGAGCAGTGGTCCTGAGCCCATATCGTACCAGTTGGGCCGGCGTATAGTACCACTGTTGTAGAAATTTATAATGCAGAAGGCGGAAATTGCCATTGATCACATACCCCCCAGTCATAGCACAGCATTCATTCCAATCGTCATCACTCAGCGGGTCCGGGAGACTCCTATCCCACCTTGCTCTGGCCAGGGTCGCCCCCCCACCCTCATCTTCCTGTGCAGCCTTATATAGTTTAGATAGCAATTTATCCTGTCCTTGATCGTATATAGCAACTGCAAGGCACCTAGGGCCAATGGTTCCTCCGGATATGTTGGGTATAAGTCACGCACGGCAGCCCGTAGCCTGACATACACAAAGGTGGACATAGTAGCATTCGTCGAGCGGGTTGTCATCTCCTGAGAGGAGAGAAACGATGCTCCCGGAAATAGGTCCCCCATAGTCTGTAGTCCAGCCTCCCGCAGAATCTGCAGCCCTCCCGGTTCGCCCGAGACAGAGATATCCGAGTGATAAAGTAGCGGCATAGCCGGGGCGTATAGCGGTAGTCTGCCAGCTCGTTTACCCAGGTTAGTCCATGCAGTCGCCGTGAGCCGCACGGTATCAATCTCCCCCTTCTCAAACACCGAGTGCTTATTTACTATCATAGCCCTTAGCGGGTACGGCAGGACTGCGCTTGCTTCCAATGCTACGTGCGGAGTGTATGGCGGAGAATTTATCCAGTAGCTCGCAAAGTGTGCCTGTGCGCAAAGATAATAAAGCCTCATATCCGGCAGGGCGAACCCACCCAGATCGTATGGCTTGGTCAGTACCTCCCAAGTCACTCGCGGCCGCTTGCCGGCCCAGGTGAGAGATATCAACAGGGACCGCAGTCTCGCAAAGAAGTGTGACCTCAGCGGGACTGGAATGTTGACGAAGAGGTAAAGAAATTTCGGCAGCACTACTATTTTAATCAAAGACACGCGATCCGCCAGAGTCAGTGGGAGACGAGTCCATCTCGCCACTTGGTCTTCCATGTTGGAAATGGCAACGCCGTAGTTGGCCCTTATGACTTCTTGACAATCCCTGTGCACCCAAACGCCCAGGTATCTAATTGACTCCGTCGCCCATTCCAGCGGGAATTCCAATGGAACCCGGTGAGTAACATCCGTGAGAGGCAGCACCACTGACTTGTCCCAGTTTATGGTCAGGCCTGAGTGCCGGCCGAATTTAATGAATTCTCGAAGTATGTTTTCCAGGTGAAGCGCCGGGTCCCTGACATATAGGACCATGTCGTCAGCGTACATTGACACGGCCAACGATCTGAGAGGGAACTTCAGCGCTGCTTCCGCATACCTCTGCCGCAAGACACAGGCCAACGGTTCCATCATGATGGCAAAAAGCAGGGGCGAAAGAGGGCAGCCCTGCCTTGTCCCCGCTGTATTGGGAAGGAGGTAGAAACATGACCATTAACCCTAACTCTTGCCGTGGGTGCATTATACAATAGGGCAATTAGTGACGTGAAGAAGAAAGGCACCCCCATCCGATGCAGAACGGCCAGCATATACTTCCATGCCACTGAATCGAAGGCCTTGGCGGCATCAAGCATGACCGCCACCGCGGCTAGGTCTGGCTTAAGGAGATGTAGGACGGCGAATAGGGTCCTCAGGTTGTGAGTGGTGGACCGGAGGGGGATAAACCCCGATTGATCAGGTAGTACCATAACCGGCAGGAGGAGACGCAGTCTCGTGGCTAACACTTTGCAATTATTTTAACATCAGTGTTCATGAGTGAAAGGGGACGGTACGACTCGCACCTATTTAGAGGTTTACCGGGCTTAGGGAGCGCCACCAAGAGCCCCTCTCTCATAGTCCCCGGAAGCCGTCCGCATTCAAAAGCCTCCTCCAGGACCATAGCCAGTCGCGGAATAACCAAATCTGCATATGTTTTATAAAATTCGGCTGGCAAGCCATCTGTGCCAGCCGCCTTCCCATTCGGTAGGGCTGCTATTGCGTCTCTAAATTCCGCCTCAGTAACATGATGCATTAGGAATTCCTGTTGACCCCTGGAGAGCCACACCAGCGCCACATCCTCCAAATACCGCGATATTTCTGCCTCTTCCGCCGTTTCCCTATGCTCATAGAGTTGCGCATAATGTCTCGAGAAGCAGGCAAGTATACCATCCGACGTAGTCACCACATCTCCTTGATCTTCAATTTCCAATACAGTGCAGTGCCTAGCCCAAGGGTCTCGAATCCTATCTGCAAGTCCCTTGCCCGGCCTACCCCCTTCTCCATAATATCTGGCTGTAGCGCGTTTGGACAGAAATTTCACCTCCTGGTCAGCCAATTCATTATATTCTGTGGCCTTCGCCCTAATATCCGCTAGCAATGTGATGTCCGCCCCTTCCTCCAGTCGGTGCTCTAAAGCCAACAACTCCCTTTCCAGTTTGGACATAGAGTCTCTGATGGACGTGAGGACCCCGGACCGCAACCCGATACATGCACCCCGCACTGAGACCTTAAAGGCCTCCCACACCGTGATCATACTATCCACGGAGCCCACATTGGTCTCGAAGAACTCCTCAACTATCTGCCGCAGACGCTCACACAACACTTGATCCGTTAACACTCCAGGGGAGAGTCGCCAAGTAAATGGAGCAGGAGCATGTGTAGGTATCCGCAGCTTCAGTGTAACAGGGGCATGGTCAGAAAGCGTGCGGGGCAGGTGTTCCGCATTCAGCACCCATCCACTCATATCTCGGGTCAATAACCAGTAATCCAATCTCGACCACGTATTGTGCGCTGATGTGTAGCAAGTTCCCTCCCGCCTGCCAGGATTCCGCAAGCGCCAAACATCCAACAATTGCAGCCCATTCATACCTTCGCGCACCGCATCCGTCACTCTCTTACGCTCACAAGGCCGGTCATGCCTCCTATCCAACTCAGAATCCAATGCAACATTCCAGTCCCCCCCACAGAGGATTGCCGATGGTGGTAGGTTATACAGCTTGTTCCAGAGCGCAATGAAAAAATCAGGGTCATCTATATTAGGACCATAGACATTGAGAAGAGTGATTAACGTGCCACACATTTTACCCTGCACAACAATATATCTACCATCCTGGTCCACCTCCTCATGTAGCACCTCAAACGGAACATTCTTTTTTATCAGAATCATCACCCCACGGGCATAGGAAGAATACGACGTGGCCCACCTCGCCCCCGCCCACTGTTTGCCCACCATTTCGGCCGCCGCACCCTTGAGATGCGTCTCCTGCAGAAACGCTACTTGTGCTCCATGTCTGTTCAAAAAGGCAAGCATTTGTCTAGTTTTCTGCGGTTTGTTTAGCCCTCGCACATTCCATGTAACACACGTGACGGTGCCCCCTCTATCCATATCGCCAAAGGTGTAAGCATCCCAGCAGTGAGTTCTTCCTCGGCAGCCCCCACCCGCTAGACCATCCCCCATCTCTCACCAACCCGGAGACAACACCAGTAGTGCTGGTAAAGACCCGGAACCCCCAACTGCAGCCCCACTCACAGCCCATAGATGCCTCAGACTCATTCCCCTTGACCAGGAAAAACAACAACATCCCAACAAGTTTCAACATCCCATCCCCCAACCCGCCGCCCACTTCAGCACTCCCAACTTGCCAAAGCCTCCCCGTGTCCCCCCCCTTTGAACCTCCAACAATGCAAACAGCCACATTTGGGGATCTCCCTTATCTGGGGGCGTAGTGGCGCACCACCCTCGCCAGAACTGACGAGAGCGCAGACCATTGCCGTTGACAACAACCCCAACCCCTCTAATCAACCCCACGGTCAGAGCATCAGACATGATGGCATACATATAACAGTACATTGCACTGGGCGCCCCCGAAGGCGTCCACACCCAAAGAACAGCGCCTAAATCCCAGACAGGTCACCTCATCCAGCGTAGTGGCACATATTGCACAACAGAACCACATTCAGCTGAGTTCTACTGGAAGAGAGCCCCCGCTGAAGCAGCATGGCAGCACCAACAGGGGCAGCGTCAATCAGAGCACTCCCCCTCGCGCAACATGTAGAGCAACAGTGCAAAGTGGTCCAGGGGCTGAAACGCCCAGGCGGCTCTTCAGCAAATAATGCATACGCTACAATAGAGGCGACCCAGTGCAATACTCCGCAGTCCCCCCATCACCATAGCTAGCAGTGCAATGAAGGTCAGGCCTCCTCGTCCAGCCTTTCATCATCCCCTTCATGACGTCCAGGCGGTTGTTTAGCACGTTTTTTCAGTCTTTTGGCATAGTCCATGGCTGCCTTGGGTGAGGAGAAAATCTTGTTATCCGAAGGAGGCCCAATCCGAAGACGCGCAGGGTACAACATGGCATAAGCGATGGTCTCCGCCCTCAGTAATTGTTTCACCGCAGCGAATTCCTTACGTGCTGTCTGCACTGCCATGGTGAAGTCGGGATAAAACTCCAGTTTGTTACCTTGATAGTCTATGGAGCCCTTCTCCCTGGCAAGCCGCAGAATAGTGTCCCGGTCCCTATAGTTCAGGATCCTAGCCACAATAGGTCGCGGCGGCGCTCCCGGCGGAGGCTTCTTAGCTAGGGACCGATGCACACGCTCCACAATGAAGACACGGGATAGCTGGTCAGCCCCAAAGATGTCGATGATCATGCGTTCCATGAAGTCCTCCATGCGCCCCACGTTCGTGGATTCCGGCAAGCCTGTAACGCGAACGTTGTTCCTCCTGGACCTCCCTTCTAACTCCTCATTCTTCGCTTGTATGACCGCCAGCACTCTTTCCATACTAAATACTTTGGACGAGACCGTGGCCATACCATCCTCCGTGGCGGAAACTCGCTGTTCCACCTCTCCCATCCGCTCGTTCTGACGGTCATATTGTGTCGCCATTTGATCAAGACGATGATTTACTGACTCCATGGTGCCCTCAATAGACTGTAGAGTCTTCTGCATAGCCACCAGTGTGGATTCCAGATTAGGTGTACCCCCAACAGCCCCACCCTGGTCGGAGTCGGCGGGCGCCTGGGAGGATGTATGCGCAGTCTTTTTCGCTTCAAAGTTGATTTTAGGCTGGTTTCTATCAGGCCTGCCCATGACTGCGATCTAACTCAGCGCGGTCTAAGACTCGGCTATGCAGGGCAGTGATCTCAGGTAAGCCTCTCAAAATGATATTAGAGCATCCACCAGCCACCGCTCACTGTGAAATAGGCCCAGGCCCAGGCCCACAGGCACCCCCAGTCCAGGCCAAGCAGTACCGTCACTCCAGCGGGTGAAGCGCGCCAAGCAATCTTCGTGTAGTCTCACAGTGCAAATATGAGCAGTAAAGCTTAGAGCCAAAGGCAGCAGAAAGGCAGCGCTGAAGGGCCCCCGGGTCCGGGTCCCCTCTCCTGACAGCGCCAATGGTAGGACAGGTAGCGCTGGATATGCGCCGAACGCCGGTGTGCAATGATCAGCAGCCAGGAGAGAGGAGGCCCCAAGATGGCGGGCGCTCCTCAGGCTTGCATCACCCAGCGTAGCAGGCCTCCCGGTGCAACGTGCGTGGCGATGTGCACTCTCCCTGGCAGCCTAGAACGTGGTTCTGCCTAAGCCTCTGTCCTTCCCGGCCACTCCGCTCCTCAGCCGACCCTTACCCCAGCCCCCCCGGCCCGAGCTCGCGCGGCGCGGGCTATCGCGGCCTAGCACCACCTCCGCAGCACCGGGCTAGCGTAGCGCCCAGCCCCACTCACCGGGACCAGCAGGGCCAAGTCCAGGCCGTCCAAAGCGCCGAAGTCGCTCCGGGGGATCCCGCTGTCAGCTCCGCCTCGCCGCCTCCGCAGTCACGAAGCGCCGTCTCCAAGGCTCCACTCTCGTAGGCAGCAACGGCGTCTAGGTTCCAGACCGCAGCGAGACTTCCGCTCTGCACCCGCCGGAGTCTCCGTCGTCCACGTCCCGGCCTGGGACCGTCCAGCTCCAGGCGCCCGCAGGACAGCTGCAATCAACGCACAGAGCGCCCCAGGGAGTCACCGATGGTAGCGGATCAAGCTCCGCCGAGGTGTAGGGCAAAAGCGCCGGGGAAACAGGATAAATTAGCGAACTTTTTATGGTCTAGACGGAGCCTCACACGAGTGCGGCCATCTCGTCCGGCGCCCTCTAGCGCCCCCCCATCCCACATATATTTAAGACAATTTTTTCTGGACTGCTAACACCCTTCGAAGCAGTTCTGGGCATCTTTCCCAATTTTGTCCATTCTGTCTTTGGGAGCCTACCACTACTTTTGGGACTCGTAGCAGGAATTTTATTTTTGACCCTTCTGCTCCGATATGGCAAGCCAAGTCGCAGACAAGACTCCAGCAACGATGGAAGAAACGATCCTAGCTATACACTATTGGGACCGCATAACTAGAGTCCTTGGATTAGCCCGGCTAAGAGATCTGAATATGACATGGTTTCTTTCATTCAGACCAATCTGGCAAAATTGCATCCTACCTGTGCTTCGATGTATGCTATGCGGAGAAGAATGCGTGTTGGACGTCTGTCTTACACTACCATCAGCAGTACCATTGGATACAGATACTTTGCTAAGTCCTGTAACGGCTCATGCATCGTGTTGTCCCCAGCGGCTACCCATCCTGATGACGGCATTCGTTGCGACTTCACCACTACGAGTAGGTGGCAGTGAAGTACGAGATGAGAGCAGCATCACCCAGGTACGACCTTCTGTGAGCATTGCTGATCCTAACATCGATGATAGCAATCATTCTCACGACTGCACTGTTGCGGCACTTTCAAACTTGGTCGAACTTTCACCTGATGTCGTAGACCAATTTTTTGCGAGTCTGTCTGAAATGATGTTCTTCCCTGAACAGAAAGAATAACTTTTTAAGCAACGAGCACACAGCGTTCCCCTGAACTCTGAATTTGGCCTTCAGCTTTGATAAACAAAAGTAACTGAAAACATTTGGAACTATTTTTTCCCCTGAAAGCGAAATAATTTTTTCAAACTTCCAAAATATTTACCTTTTTCTGGCACATGTACTCTGCTTAAAGTAGAACTATTCTTAAAGAACAGAGCTTCTATTTTTAGGAAACTCTAGAGACAATATATTACCTCAGCCTCTAGCACATTTACAACAACTGTATTTATATGTGATGGAATGGTCTCGACCTTCTTTTCTGTATTAAGAGCCATTTCATGTGTAATTTTCGCAAATCATTCAGCTAATATATATAAGCATGTTCAACTGAATGATTACACTGCTTGAAAAGCGTACAGTACCAATAATTATTTTTCGTGTATTTCGCATACACCATTTCAAATGCATAAAATGTATTTTGGGGTGGGTTGGAATACACATGCACCTTTAAATGTTTACTATTGCTTAGTTTTAGTAATGATGGACATTAGATCGTGGAGAGGGTATTGTGTTTTATCTAGGAACCTGAATCAATATTGCTATTTTATGCCCTTGTACGGCTATAATCAATAATATCCCTAAAATGGCATAAGGAATCAAATCCATATTTAAGTAAATAGCCCTTGCAGTCCAAAGCACGGCAGAAGCTACTTCTTTGGATTCCTAGAAAGCACAACAAGTTCTTTAGACACACCAAACCTCCAGCAACCTGGGAAATCCCCATTTGCTTTTGTTTTGATTTGTCATTAAACTCCTGCGAACACTAAAGGAACAGTCAGTTCTTAGTGACATCTTTATTGACGTCTTATGTCCAAACCTTACGTCAAACTCGGCACCTTTCAGGTATAAATATACCAACGTTGCCTTAAGCAAACACACAGTGGTGGTTTTGGAGCCGAGCAGCTATCTACTTGCTCGAGAGCCCAGCTGATGCGAGAGCCCACGGACGCTGCCCCTCCTCTTTGACGCACTGAGAGAGACGCTGTCTTTTCTCCTGCCGAGAAATCCAGCTCCGGTGTTCTCAGCCGCCTTCGCGGGCTGCTGGGATATCGAGTCCTGAAAGAGAGATACAAGACCTCCTGCATTCTATTACCCAGGTACAGAGCTGACTAAACCCTTAAAGAGAATTCTTGAATCAGATTCTTGGCAAAACCAACTTAACTTAAACTGCTACTTAATTGCTCCTTCCCACGTATTAGGCTTAGGTCAGGTACACCGGGGTAGGCGTATTTAGAAGCACCAGTTGAGTACGTTAGTCAATGTATATATATATATATATAATATTTTATCCATTTTAAAGTATCTTATGGCTAAGAAACCATATCAATGCTTTTACAGTATTATTTCATAATACTCTTTTTACTGCACGCACTTTACTTTACATTAAGTATTGCAATAATGGCAATTCATTTCTCTTGCATGAGAAAGAAGACTGCTCAATAAATTACACCTTTTATTGAAAAACGCCCGTCTCTCTTTTCTCTGCACTCTGGTGAAACTAAGTATGCACAATGACTGAGTGAAATATATGTCTATTGTTTTCACACAACTCTAGAGATACTCTCTTATTCTGAGGGAGCAAAGTTGTCATGTTATATGGTTGTCAGAAGCTAATCCCTTCTTGTCTATCCAGGGAGGTTAAACTCCTCCTCGTTTATTCGAGAAAGATTCTAGTGACCTCTGAGCTAGCTGGCAAACCTTGAGTCTAATATAGTTACTAGAGACCTAGTCGACCTCAGTCCTACGTCTACACTGATGAATAGATTATTCCAATGCGCAGAGCCTATTGGGAATATAGGAACTACACTACAATAGAGGTGACGCTGCTGAGGGCTGACCTGCGGAAAATGGATTCCAAGGTCAAGGATGTGGAAGTTAAAACTGCGGCCCTGATTGATGATACTTCTACCCTCCAACGGCAGGTGGAGCAGCTCCAGAAGCAACAGCAACAAACGAGCGAGCTCCTGGATGATTATGAAGGAAGGGCGCGACGTAACAATATTCGAATTTTGGGCGTACCGGAACGGTTGGAGGAGCCAGCAGCAGACCTCTTTGTGGAAAACCTGATCACGACCCACCTCCGCCCAAAGAAGCTTTCGAGCTTCTTCTCCATTGAACGAGCGCATAGGGTCCCGGGAGGCAGACCCAAGCCGGGGGCTCCCCCCGACCTATTATTGCGAGGATCTTCAATTTCCGCGACCGTGACGCCATCCTACAAGCAGCCCGGGCTGGACTGTCTCTTCTCCTGGAAAATGCCCGCATTACATTGTTCCTGGACTACACCATGAAGGTCCAGGCTAGGCGCCGTAGCTTCCTGGAAGTCAAGAAAGCCCTACGTGACAAACAAAACAAATATTCCATGCTTTTCCCAGCAAAACTGCGGTTGGAACACGATGGCAAGGCGTGGTTCTTCTTGTCGCCGGAGGAGGTATGGGACTGGTTGGAGGGCTGGCGCCGTGCTGGGAGATCTCCGAGCTGCCGTGACACCCGTGACGACCAAGACGATCATGCACACACTGAACAGATGCCAGGCAGCCAGGAACTCTTTACCGGTACCAATGATGTGGGGGACTAATGTCCCTATACCTTGGGGAGGCGGTCATGCACTGACTTTGGGGTATTGATCGGCGGGCCTGCTCCTCTTAAGGGGACTTATTAGCTGGGACCGCTTTGGCGTTGCAGTTCTCCGCACCTTGTCAGCTCCTGATTCCTGATGGTATGTTCTTCGGCCCAAGTCAAGGCCGTACTGACTAACTACCAGGTACTCTGTTTGATATGTGAATATATCACTGGGATTTGTATACCGCTTAATTTCTTCCTGTATTTGAAGGTCCCTTCACTACTAGTGTCAGGCGGGGGTGGCACCGGCTTACCGAGCACCCCTATCATGGCTGGGAGGGCGACAGGCAATCTGCCTGGTTGGGATGTGGATAGTTTCAAGTCCGCGGGCAGGGAAGCAGGGAGGGGGGATGGATGGGAGGGTGGGGGGGTCTGGGTTTCTTATGATGTTATTGCATTGTCATTGTTTTCCTTGTTTTTTTTATTTTTCTGCAGAGTCCTCTTCTGTCACATTGGTCAGGTCTTTCGACCCACTATAGGTCTTAAGCTGACTAGCTGTTCGCCCCGTGGGCTGCCTGGTCCCCTAGGGCCTTGTGAGCTTCCTCTTCCTCATTGTTGCTTTGCCTTCCTGCACTGGTGCTTCCGTCAGCCCTACCTCCACTTCTCCTTTCCGATGGCCCCCTTAGTCCATAATGAAGATGCATCCCCACTCTCGAACCCTCACGATCCTGTCCTGGAATGTTAACGGCTGGGTCACAAGATTAAGAGAAGTGTGGTCCTCCAATACCTTCGTCGCCACTCCCCCGATATCGTCCTCCTACAGGAAACACACCTAGTGGGTAACACTTGCAGGGCTCTCCAGGGCTTCACTTCTGGATCCCGTGGTACGGGGATCCTAATCAAAAAAAGCCTGGCACTTACTCATTCCAAAACGTGGGCTGACCCCCTGGGCCACATCGCGATTGTCGAAGCTACATGGGAAGGCCGCCCGCTGAATTTGGTCTCCGTCTATATTCCACCTACACTTGTACAAGACTCCCTTAGGGAGTGAGGCACTCGCATATTGGGCCTCCCCGTCGGTACACTACTGATCGGCGGTGATTTTAATCACACGATGTGCGATGACCTAGATCGCAGCCCTAAGCGCAGCTCTCATCGGTTGCGCTCCGACTTATCCGACTTTGCTCAAGCCATGGGGCTGGTAGTCATATGGCGCCACCCTTACCCGACTACAGCGTATGTATTTTACACATTATTCAAACGCACACAAAAGCATGTCCCGCATTGATTATTTATTCTGCCCCACAGCTGATCTCGGCTTCTTCGTCCGACCACAGGGTCTTCCACGGGGCATTTCCGATCACTCGCCCCTTAGTGTAGACCTGACCTACCATCGCCCCCATACCCGGGGCCCTATAGTTATTAGCCCCTGGCTTATGCAGATACCTGATATTAAAGACGCTCTCCTTGAACGTACCGAATTTTACTTCACTGAAAATGTCGGCTCGGTTCACTCCGCGGTGACACTTTGGGAGGCGTACTTGGCGGTCGTAAAGGGCGAGGCGATGACACTGAAAACGGGCTACTCACGTAAACATAATGAACAGATCCTCCAGGCAGAATCTGACCTCGTCCATCTCGAAATGGCACACAACACCGCTCCCACCGACGACACCGCTGCCCGCCTCCGTACACAACAACTGGCCTACCAAGCGCTGGCCCAGAAGAGGGCGCGAGCCCGCCTGCTACACTTGCGCCATTGTGTTCATGAATTCGGAGATACTGCTGGAAAAATGCTCGCTTGGCTTGAGCGCCGGGATCAGGGCTCTAGATGGGTATCCTCCATCCTTAGACCGGATGGAATCACGGATAATGACCCACAAGATATTGCGGAGGCTTTTGCGGACCACTTGGAGCAGGTGTATACTGCGGGTCCCTCCTACACGTCAGAAGAATCTAGACAACTCCTGGCAGAGATGCGTCTTCCGCTCATATCTGAGGAGGATAGGACAGCATTGGACGCTGACATTACGGTGGAAGAACTTACTTCGGCACTATTCGCCGTAAACTCCGGCATTGCTATGGGCCCGGATGGAGTCCCTGTCGAATTCCTCAAAGGCATGGCCGGAGAAATTATCCCCCATCTGCGAAATATGTTTCTACGAAGTCGAGACGATGGTGTCCTCCCATTGGCTCAGCGACTGACCTCCATTGTTGTACTCCTCAAGCCGAATAAACCGCCCGATAGTTGCGGATCTTATCGGCCTATCTCCTTGATCAGCACGGAGGCGAAGGTCCTGGCTAAGCTGTTGGCTACTCGACTACTTCTCGTGCTCCCCTCCCTCATCCATGATGATCAGTCCGGTTTTCCTCCAGGCCGCAATACGGCATTGAACCTGCGTAGAGTCAACAATGTCATGAGTCGTCAATCCGTTATCCAACAGGATGCAGCCATTTTATCCCTTGACGCTACAATGGCGTTTGATTCGATCGAATGGCCCTACCTCTTCGAGGTCCTGGCCCGCTTTGGCTTTGGACCCCAATTTATTAGCTGGGTACAGCTTTTGTACACAGACCTTTTTGCCCAGGTTAGAGTCAACGGCCACACTTCGCGCCAGTTTCGTCTCCACAGGGGCACCAGACAGGGCTGCCCTCTATCTCCGTTGCTCTTCGCCCTTACCCTCGAGCCCCTCGCGCACTGGATCCGCACGGACGTCTCCATCAGAGGTCTCCAGTGGAAGGACGACGTGATAGACAAAATCTCCCTCTACGCCGACGACATCTTGATTTATGTGTCCTCTCCTCGGTCTTCCATAAATAGCCTGTTTCATGTCCTCACCAATTTTGGCAAATATTCGGGCTATTCAATTAACTGGACTAAATCCACGCTATATATGTTGCATGGCCCCCCTCCCCGACTGCCCCGGGGGTTCTCCATCGTGATAGCCACTGACGGCTTTCAGTATCTTGGCATTTATATCACACCTGACTCGAAGGTATTTCATGACCGAAATTTACTAGGCCCCCTGCGCAGATTCCGCAGCGACGTTGCACATTGGCGATCCCTCCCGCTGTCTCTTCCGGGCAGAGCGGCTCTGTTTAAAATGCTAGCTCTTCCGCGCTTTCTATATGCCCTGCAAAACTGTCCCTTCTTGATCCCGGACTCCTATTTTCGCATGGTGGAGGGGGAGCTTCGTCTTCTACTGTGGGACGGTGGTGCCGCTTGGATTGCCCTGTCTAAGCTTTTTCAAGGCTGGTACGACGGAGGCATTGCCCTGCCCAACCTCCGCCTCTACTATTGGGCGTCACAGTTGGTGGCCGTCAACCATTGGGTACCAGGCTCACCCCTTTAGGGCTACCTAGGAGCCCTCTATAGCAAGCCCACTAAACATAGATACGTCGGCCCCATGGCTCACACAGTTGCACTGTGGCACAAAGCCAACAAGGGTCTGGGATGGGCTGACACGCTCTCTAAAGCTACCCCCTTGTGGTCGTCACAACGCTTGGGCTCCCTCTGCTTCTCCCAGGGATTCGACAACTGGGACATGATAGGGATTTCTGAGGTGGGAGATCTGGTTCACAAAGGTTCTATCCTGTCTTTTAATGCTCTTCAGACCAAGTACTCCCTGGCATCCACTGAATTCTTTCGTTATCTGCAAATTTCACATGCCATTCGGTCCGCCAGTCCAGACCTCTCTTCAATTCCTCCTATTTCCCCCTAGAAGACAGATTGTTATCAGAGCCGCTCCCTGAGAAGGCTATCTCCTACACCTATCGAAAACTGTGTAATAACCTCCCCAACTCTTTCCCGTCACTGTGAGTCAAATGGGAAGCGGACCTGGGCTCCTTCGATGAGGAAGATTGGCGTTCGGCCCTCATGTCCCCTAGACAAGCGGCTATCTGCCATAGGTTTCGCCTGATTCAGCTGAAGGTATTGCATAGGGCTTACATTTCCGCTCTTACTTTGGCGAAAATTGGGCGGCGCCCTGACCCCTTGTGCCTGCGAGGCTGTAACTTACCTGGCACCTTCTTTCACATACTGTGGGATTGTCCGAGGGTACAGGAGTTCTGGGGCCGCGTTCTCACGAAAATGAGCGACTCTTTGGGTAAACCACTGCCACCACTGCCGAGACCATGTGTCCTTGATGTCTGGGGTGCCAACGACCTTAATGTTCAAGAACTACAATGGGCAACTCTGGGTTTTTTGCTAGTTAAACGCTCCATTGCAATGAAGTGGGGTTCCCGAGATAGACCCTTAGTGGTGGGATGGGTGGCTGAAATGGATCGATGCATGATTGCAGAAAAGACGGTATACGAGATACGGGGTTGCCCTAAGGTGTGGGACAGGAAGTGGGGGCACTGGAATGTATACAGAGGCGAACTGTGTGATTTTCCATCTGCTGAATTAGCTATGTCACATGCTCGACCGGTGGGAAGGCTTCGGCGTTAATTATTGATGCGTCCTTACTGTGATGTCTCTTCCTATTTGGTACACCAAGTGTGACTAATATTTGACTCTGCTTTTTTTATTTTACATGTTCCAACTATATGGTTGTCGTTGATTTTATAATAGAAAAATACCAAACAGTCGATTATACTGCCTTACGATCGCATTCCTGGTCTTAGCATAACGCCTTGACCTGTAATTGCCGCCGAGCCTCCGGGATGTCGGCACACAGGCTGTGTACTATTCTGTTTTTCCGTAGTTATTGTACGCTGCCGGCCCCAGGGTTGTAGGCAATCACCAGCTGTGTATGCTATACCTTTTGCAATAAAAACTGTTTATAAAAAAATAAAATAATAAAAAACATACAATTACATATCCTGCATCAGGCATATCTCACTCCTGCAAAGCTCCAGAAGTATTTCCCCAATGGTACCTTCGCCTGCCCTAGATGTCAGGAGCTGCCTCCTTTTTCCATATGATGTGGGACTACCTGCCCCTTCATAGTTACTGGCGGACCGTCCATGCTACCCTTGGAGCGATCACGGGACTCCGGGACCTCTGCACGTGGGAGGCGAGTGCCCTTGGTATCAGTAAGCATCACAAGAACATGAAAGTTGAAACAAGCTTTGCCTCCTTAGTACTCCTCCTGGCCAAACGGTGCATAACAATGCACTGGATGGCACCCGACGTCCCCCCCCTGGCAGCCTGGGTGGGTGCATTCAAGAAATGGGGGGCAGTGGAAGAGAGAATACTGCGAGGGGAGGAAGCTCAGGGAATTCGCAAGCAGCCAATGTCCATGCCATGGGCCATGCTACTTCACTCCTTTACATGTGAAACGGCGACAGTGGCGGAAATGCAGAGGGGTGGTTCCCCTAGGCTCCCAATGACCCCAGAGGATGCTGGGAAGGGTGCGCAAAGGGCCCAAACACCTAACGGGTCAGACATAATGGCTGCCAACAACCCATCACCACACTCCTGCGCATACAGCTCCTAGCGATGTCCCTCCCCCTCCTCCTATCCGCTTCGGCGCAATTACTTCCCGATATCTCATAGTAGTGTAGCTCTCAGGTATTAACACACAAATGTAACCTCAGCATACGACGCAGTTGACCCCAGTTTTTCTACCCCAAGTTTATTCATGGTTAGAATAAGGCTGAAATTTCAAAGCCCCTGCGAGCTCATGTGCGTGGAGACAATGCACCTCACATCCACAGCGCGAAGCGGAGAGCAACATATGGGAAGGCAACCTGTATATGGATAGAGACCCGTGAGGGTCATCGACAATTAATTGACTGAGTGACAGGGTTCAAAAGCCTTCAACCTATGTGCTAGTATGTCACAGTACTAAGTCCCCGTGAGGGATCACTCGTATGCCAGAACCATCGGCAATGAAAGATGTGATGTATGTAATAATATAAAATGCCAATAAAAATGTTTTACCAAAAAAACAGAAGAGGAGCTAAGCACATCACAGAGGATGTGAAAGCTTGCATGCTTTCAGATAGAAAAACATCGGTTTAATGGTTATTGACTTTGATGTTCTCTTATCCTTATTTGATGATGCTCCAAGAGGTGCCAGGTGCAGGTACTTCTACAATGCTTTGAGAATGGCTTGTTAAGGCATATACCACAGTGTTGAATATGATGTTGCGAAATTGTGTGTCCTTTTATTGTGTGTGTTGAGAAACACACACACACACACACATATAATGTGCAGGGTGCAATATGCTATTTATTACCATGGTTGGATGGGCCAAGGCTTAAGCTATTTATTACCATGGTTGGATGGGCCATGGCTTTAGAGAGGCGAAACCTCAAGTTGGTCAAATCAGAATGCATCTCCTTAAACCATGGTCATAAACAACACATTACACCGCATGGTTCTGCATCCAAGGAATATGCCTTACATGATTTTCATGAGTATTTGTTCTGAACAAAGAAGGCATTTAACAAAAATAATCAAATGAAATTAATTAAGTTCGCTTTAAGTTACAACAATGACAATGAAGAGAGTAAATGACTATTTTGAGAGTGATTTCCTATGTAGTGATGGCGACATGCAATTGGTGAGGCAAAAATTATTCCTCGAATTGACTTTCACAGTGGTAAACATCGACATTTGAACTGTTTCAATAAACGTTTATAGGTACGGTTGCTGCAAATAACTAGTTATTGAGTCACATTTACAATGGTTTGAGGATCTACACACACTCATCTCCTTTACTATTATGACACGGGTTTGGTGTGTTCGAGACAAATTTTTTGTTTTGCTTTTTAATGCAAGCTGGAAACCTAAAAATGTTAATGTGTGCATTTTAATGTCAATCAAAAAGTGAAAAATGGTGTTCATATATGTATACTATTATTTCTGCCTGTTGCGTGGTTATTTATTTTATTGAGTGGTATAATATAATTTTAGAATTGGTGCTGAAATAAAAGTTGCCAATTCGTAACAGCAGTGGATAGTGTTGTATGGTGAGTTAAGGACGATTAGGGTGCCGGGGACAATTGCGCGGGGGCAGAGCGCGGCGTGGCAATGACAGGCACAACACACTGCTGTAGGCTGGAAGTGACGGCCCAGAGCAGTTGTCTTTCATTTATTGATTCCCGCAGGACACGCCAGGCCTGCGGATGTGGTGGGCGAACGAAAAGCGCCCACTAGACCGCTAACTATTACATCTCTATCCAACTCAGTCCTTGAAAACAAAATGTTCAACACATTTTACTCAAAACAACATGCTCAGTTTCTGTACTTGCGTGAACTGCAAACTGCGACGCCCGGTCATCCTCAGCAAACAAAGTCCCCCACCCGTTGGCTCGGGTGGGGGTTTGGCCTCAGGCTGTACCTCTGGGGCCGTCCCCGCTGTTCTGTGTCCTCCGAGCCTGGGCTCTCGCGTTGAGAGCTAGGCTGTTGGGCGGAGGTTGTTTCCACGGCCGCCTCTGCTCCGCTGCCTCCTTGCCTTGGCTCACTGCTCTTCGACGCGGGGCCAGTGTTTGGCCTTGGCTGATCCTCGGAGGTCCTCTCGGAGTGTTCTGCTGGGACTTCCTTGAACCACGAGATGTTCTGGGACACTTCTTCTCCTCCCCTCCGTGCGGTTATCATGGTTCCTCGGCTTGCGGCGACGGTCCAGGTACCTGGTTGGTAATTTGTTCTGAACTTTCCTCCCGGACAGCGGTCTTGGATAATGGCGGTGGCCCCTTCACGGAGGGATCTTGGGGTTGCGTGTCGAAGGATGCTGACCTGTTGGTTATATATAAGGTACAATGTCCCAATAGGTATCAATAAATAAGGCAGTTTCAAAGATGCATGCATCAAGCATTACAGGTAAAGAACAACAAGGAGTCTCAATACATTTGTGAAAGGCTTATTAATCACCATCTTGTTTCAAATGGGGGATACAGTTAAAAAGCAGCACTGTACATGAAAGCATTCATGAAACAACCCAAATGGCACTTGGTGACAATGTGATAACAAGGTGAAAGTGACGACGCAAGTGAACGTGGTGAACAGCGTGGTCGGCGCAAAGTGACTAGAAATATTCAGTAAAGGCTCCACAATAAATACACATAATTTCAATGTTTTAAATTGAACACAGTTATGAGCCTAGAGGTAATGCGCCAAAGAATTGCGCTGTAATTGGCGACGGCGTTTCGATCCTCGGTGATTTGGGATCCTCTTCAGGACAGGGTTGATGATAGATGGAGTGCTGCATGGGGATAAAATTGAATTCAGAGATCGGGCATGGGTGTAGGGTAGCCTAACTTCAAGGGCGGGAGTGTGAGCCGGGTGGAAGGGCAATTCACACAAGGGCGGAAGAGCCAGTTTATTAAAGGGCAGACCTATGAGTGATGATGGTGATAAGTCTCATGCAATTACTCCGTGCGTGATTGTGGAAAAGGGGGGCTTATGGTGGAGGACGGGGAGTGGAGAGAAAAAGGCAGAGGCATGTGACAGTGGCGTACCTGAAGAAAAAGAACGCTGACATTGAATGGTTATCAGTCGTGCAGGAGCTATGGATGCGGACGATCCTGTCAGAAAGAAAGGTAATTATCAGGATGACGGGGTGGGGGGGAGAGGGAAAGGGGGGGAGAAGGGGGGGTTTGGATGAAAAGGCACGACTTACAAGGGGTGAAGCAGTGATCCTTCCCGGGGGAGTTCAAGTCTCAACGTTTGGAGCCGGTGCAGCGCCTGAAACGAGAGAGCCTGATTTAGAGCGGGCGGTAAATCACGAGCACTATCAGTTTTAAATTGCCTAGAATCGCTAGGGTGATCGGTCGGCAAAAAGGTCGCAGTTCACCTGATTAAATCTTGCGCTGGAGCCGATTGAATCCGTGGCGTGAGGTCCGATTCTCACGGAGGACAGAGGTAGATCGCGGCTGCTGGATCAAACCAGGAAGTAGCCGCGAAAGGGGACGGATGACGTGTTGGGAAGGGGCGTGGAGGGAGGGAAGGAGGAGGGAAAAAGAGGAGGTGACTACGCCTGGAGGCTATGTCTAACAACGTTGACGTGTTGGGAAGGGGCGGGGAGAGAGGGAGGGAGGAGGGAGAGAGAAGAGGTGACTGCACTATGAGGCTATGTCTAACAACTCACTGGACTGTTATATCAAGATATGATTATTACAGCATCGAAGAGAATTGAGAACACACAATTATTTAAATAAACAATTAGAATCACAGTTGAATCAAATGAATCAGTTGAATCAAATTAAAAGGCAGCCTGAGCCCGGGGAGCTCTAATCAATGACAGGCAGTGCTGTCCTGCTTCAATGCATGAACACAAACCCAGTACTCGCAGCCTTCACAGGTTT
>NW_028247240.1:0-86804 GCF_964263255.1 Lissotriton vulgaris
GGTATGCTTTTAAAAGAGATATTTCCGATTGAATGAGAACCAACGACTTTTAGACGTTTCTCTCCTTCTTTGCAAAAGGAACATTTAACTACACAATCTACAGCATCACTATCGATTGAAGGCTACCAGAAATTCTCTTTCACACGCCGCTGAGTGAGGGTTTGGCCCAAATGACCCTCATGAGCCAAACTGAGAATTTTACTCCTCAAGGAGCTAGGAGGAATAAAACGATCACCTCTCATTAGCACATTTTTTCCAAAAAGGGACAATTCACTCAAGACTCTAAGAAAAGGTCTGACAGAAGGTTCTAGGGTACTATCTCTTCTTGCCCCCTTGAGAACAAGATCAACAACAGCCTTTAACACATGGTCCTCGTCCATGCTCTTGGACCACTCCTCAGCCGAGAAGGAACTCTCACACAAAAACAAAACATCTTGCAGAGAGGCAACAGCTACATCGTCACAAATATCACCAAACGAATCTTGACCATTAACAGAAGGAGCCGGGAGACGCGATAAACAGTCGGCCTGAATGTTCCTCCAGCCATGAACAAACTCGACTTCGAACTGATAATCCTGCAAGCGAGAAGCTAATCTGGCTAACCTGGGCGAACCTTTGCCTGTTCCACCAGGCGCCAAAACATTAACCAGGGGTTTGTGATATGTGCGAAGAACAAAACGTGAACTCCACAAATATGTTCTAAAATAGTTTACACCCCATGCAGCTGCAAGAGCTTCCCGTTCAATGACGGAATAGTTAACCTCAGAGGTAGACAATGGTCTAGAAGCAAAGGCTATAGTTTTTTCAGTTCCATCATGTTTCTGGAGGAGCACGGCACCAAGGCCGACACCACTCGCGTCAACCATTAAGACAGAAGATCGTTTAATGTCAAAAGGGGTAAGGACATCAGAAGACTTGAGTTCAGATTTGATGCTACAGAAACAAGACTCTTGTTCATTCGACCATGAGAATTTCACTCCCTTTTTCAATAGGGATCTTAATGGAGCTGTTTTCGTAGAGAAATCTTTCACAAATTTAGAGTAGAACTCAATTAGTCCCATGAAGGACCTGAGCTGTTCTTTATCAGCTGGGGAGGGGGCTAACTCGATAGCTTCCAATAAATTTTTTTTAGGCCTAATACCATCTGCAGAGAGACAGAAACCTAAATATTCAACCTCTTTGACCAAAAATGCACATTTCTCACGGCGTAACGTGAGGCCAGCATCAACAACTCTACGCAGAACATTTTGTAAAACATTGTTATGTTCCTCCAAAGTATCGCCGAAAACGAGAATGTCATCCTGGAAGAAAATTACTTTGTCTAACCCTTTAAACACCTCAGTAACCATTCGCTGAAACACACTAGCAGCAGAAATGAGTCCAAAGGGTAACCTAGTAAATTGAAAAGTTCCTTTGCCTCTAATGAAAGCTGTAAGATGCTTTGAGCTCTCGTCTAAACGAATCTGATGATATGCGTGTTTAAGGTCTAATTTGCTGAAGAATCTTGCTCCCTTGAGTGTGGAAACTAACTCACCTATATTGGGTAAAGGAAATACATCAGCCACCACACATTTATTCAAAGAGCGTAGGTCTACACAGAACCTAATTTTGTTGTCGGGTTTCTGCGAAATGACTACGGGGGAAACCCATGGAGAAGCTTCTATTGGCTCAACGATACCACCTTGAAGCATCTCCTCAAGGACAGCTTTCACCTCATCACGCAAGGCAAAAGGAACTCTCCTAGCTTTGTGCTGTACAGGAATATTGCCATCTTTCAACAGTATTCTGTGAGAGTAGCCCTGTAGCTCGCCTAACTCTTCTCTGAATACAAGATTGTGATTAGTAAGAATATCATCAATAGAACAATCATCAATGACTAAAACAGGTTCGTCAGCTCTGGGATTAACTATAATATGTAAATCATACTGGTGGGAACGTCCCAATATGGCAGGACCATCCACAGACACATAAATTTTACCCCAGGTGGACCTGTTTTTAAAAACAATCTTCGCTTCGAAGCAACCAAGGAGGTCAATTTTCTCACCCTGGTAGCCGGAAGGAAAGATGTCACACACATCCAGACACTTGTTTCCCCATACCTCCTTCAGCATGGATGAAGGAATAATAGTCCACTTGGAACCAGTGTCAACCACAAGTTGACGCATTTGTCATCGATCATAAAGCTAGCTTTGGGAATTCGTTCTCTCTTTTCGACACATGAACATACAGAATCATATAAAACCAGAATTTTGTTAACGTCTCGCTTTAGGTCACCATATTCACTCGCAACAGTAACCCTCGGATTGGATCTGTTCTTGCACATTTTTGCGAAGTGACCTATCTTACCACAACGTAAACACTCCTTATTGTTAGCAAAACAGAATTTTGCATCAGACATATGTGAATAACTCCCACATCTAGAACACATCTTAGACATGAATTTGTTAGTAGGCTGCAACTTGGGTCTATTGAAAGACTGCTGAGGCATATTTTTCTTCTGTAAGACATAGCCTTTCTTTCTTACAAAAGCGACAGCAGCTGCTTCATCATCGCTGATGTCACTATTGACAGTTTTATGAGATATTTTGGCAACTTTTGAATCTATACTACTCTTTTGCAATTCATTCATGCACTTTTCACTCTCCTCAACAACTTTAGCTAATTCGATTGCTACCTTAAGAGTAGGGTTTTTGGCAGCCCCTAATCGTTCCTGAATTTTTCTATTATTAGCTTGAACAATTAATTGGTCCCTAATGTGCTCATCAGCCATTTGACCAAAATTACATTTGACAGATAGTTCACATAGGCGGGCAACAAAATCGTCTATACTTTCACCCTCAAGTTGTTTGTTCTTGTAAAATTTGTATAGTTGAAGAACTAGATTTTCTTCTTTCCCAAATCTATTCTCCAATCTAGCAATAGCTTCTTTAAACTCATCCATTGGTTATGAAGTGGAAGACAAAACTTGTGGTAGATATTTAAATAGACGTTGTCCCTCCTTTCCCAATGTGGTCATCAAAAGTGCTTTCTTTCTCTTTGGTGAAAAGTCTTCTCCATCCAGATCTTCGATGTAATTATTAAACATTATAATCCAGTCTTCCCAGGCAGTGGATGGATTGCCTGGTTCACTTAAAAATTGTGGAGGAAGAGCAACATTTATGGATTGTGCCATGACAAAGAGCCTTTGAAAAGCTGGATTAATTAGGGAAAAGGGGCAAGTCACCAAAGCGCTGTTGTATGCTCAAACGCTAGTATTCTAAGTTATATGAAGGATGCCACAAAGTCATGTAAACATATGTCTTAGCGCTTAAATAAGTATCACAGGAATGAAGAAGCGCCACAAAAATTTATCTTAAAAATGCTTACTTGTAATTTAAAGCTTCGAATCTTCTCATAGGGTTTAACGAACCACTTAAGCGCTTTAATTTCCTTAGCGTTTGTCTGCCGACATCATACACACGAAGAAATGCATTTAAAATGGCCGCTTGCGTCATACGTCACAGAGGTCACGTAGTTAACCTCGCGTAAATGACGCACGGCGTTCAGATCGTGAACACTCCAGGTGACGTGCAAAGCTCTTCGTGTCTTCTGCTCCTCGCGTCTTCTGTAGTCAAGGAGACGGATACACACGGCAACAAGGAATGACATACTCCTTACGCACCTCATTGCTTCGTTGCTGGGTAACACGATGAACTGCACGCGACCAATAGACGACGTCATCAACTGAAGTCAGGCAGGAAGAAAAGGCGGAGAAATGAGAAATATTTAAATTCCAGTCGGTATTTCTCAACGCCGATCGATACCTGAAGCAACAGGAAACTGGCAGAACAAGACGCTGTTCCTCGTGGATTCGTTGGGGAACGGATCGCTGTTTTTCTTTAATCCTTCTGTTGCTGCAAAACGAAATGGCCAGATGCTCCCATCAACAAGTCGCCAAAATGTTGTAAACATAAAGAAGACTCCGGATCCAGGAAGGTGGCAGGTAAGTAGTTTAATGCAGCAGTAAAGAAACAACAGGACCGTCGCCCATCTGGCCAAGCATTAACTGTCACAGATTAGAACCAGAGATAGTGTCATGGGGAGAATCATATAAACAATCTAGAAGGTTGGTACAAGGACAAGCAGGGAAGGGGACAGGTAGGGAAGAAGCTATGTACAACAAATTGGAATATGCTTAAAAGTGTGTTCACATATTTGTGAATATCACCCATGATGTTTAACACCTCTAAGCCAGGAAGGATTCTGGTGGAGAAATGTGATTTATAAAACCCCAGGCCCTAGGTAAAATATGTGGACAAAATCATATAACGGCACCAGAGCGTGGTACGTTTATGCTGGTGATGGTGACTATTTCACAATATGTAACTTTCATTTGGACTGAACGACTCCTGCAAAATATTATTTTTACGTCTGGCTTGACTTTTTATATATGGCTTGACAGTCTGCTAGACTATTACCACAATCTATTGGTTGCTTGGTGTATCACTCGGTTTACCGAAGTGTACTTGCTATGTCAATCATGAAGGACTATATTATCTCAAAAGTACACTCAATCATCAAACATTTTTTTTATAATCTCTTGGGCGCATTGTATACAGAGAACCTCAGGGGCAGATTTACAAGCCCCTTGCGCCTCTTTTGCGCCGCTGTTGCGTCACTTTTGTGACGCAGCGGCGGCACAATACATGCGACTTGGTGTGGGCTATTTACAACGTGACGTATGTGGGAGATGTGTCACGTTGTAAAGCCCTGCGCCTTAAGGAGGCGTTCCTGTGCATGGGGGGCGTTCCTGCGCAGGAACGCCTCCTAAAAGTGGCTGAGTGAAATCTACAAGATTTCACTCCATCACTTTTAGGCCAATGCTACGTCAAAACCCTGCGCCTGCTTGAAGCAGGCGTAAGGATTGATGCAGCATTAGTAGAATGGGCCCCCCAGAGCATTGCTGGAGCTGCGTCGCGCATGCAACGCTACTCCAGCAATGCAACACCTTACGGCACAGATGCGTGACGCATCTGTGCCATTTTTGCCACATGGTGTGCCGCATTGTAAATGCGGCGCATCACGGGTAGCGGAGGCATGGCGCTCAATTACTGGCGCATCCCTGCTAATTTGCAGGGATGCGCCAGTAATTGTAAATATGCCCCTCAGTATGTATATTATCTGGCTTAAAAGCGCAGTTCAGCGGTGGCCGGGGCAGGTAAGGTAGGTGGGGGCGGGGAAAGTTGACAGACAACGGAATACGTGTTATTTATTTATTTAATTTTCCCTGCTCCATTGTCTGTTGACTCCCCGCACCGCACTTACCTGCATTGACCACCACTGGCGCGGTTGTTGACAGCCAATTTTGTGAGCAACTCTAGAGTGGGGCTTTTGCTCTGCCCACATGTTGGGAGCCAGGAGTATGTACATGTTTTGATTGGGTAGAAGTTGCTTTCTGCCACAAGAAAAGTGTTTTTCCTCCAAGCTGCTAGGATCATATTGTATTTATCCAACAGGCTGAGTTTGACTTTTTTGGGGCACGCACATAACATTGTAAAAGTATGAAAGTCTCTTAGATAACCACAAAATATATGAGGGCAGTTATTTACCTACACGTATTATTCTAATTGACTTTGCTGCCACAAAAATACATATCTATTTCCATGCTATCTCACTTTAATGCTACACATTACCATACACCGTCTCTTTACAACCAGACCTATTAGAATTGCCAATGCTTGTTTTATTTTTTGGTTTGTCACCGCTGCAGGCCGTACAATTTAGCGCGGGCTCAAAATGCAAGATAGCAAATTCTGTTTGACAAAGCTTGTTGCACTGGTTGGCGAGTAAAGATGTCACTCTGGCACTAGTCCTTGGTGGAAAAAAAGGGCTCGTCAGTGGCGCATAATTACCTGGAAGGAGGGCAAAATTGAGAGGCATCCCTGCGGGTTCCGTGGCCGCGCTCTTGTCTCTTCTGCTCGTCACAGCTGCACACAGACACTCTGCTTGCTCCTGGACTCATCTAGCTGTCAGGCTACTTGCCCCCAATGTGATTTCCTAACTTGCCAGTTTAAAGGCAACATGAGTTCATTGCTGTGCGCAGCCCAGACTTGTCATCGTGCTGTCGCGGGTTTTTACGCGCAGTCTCAGAACTTGTAAGACGCAGCGACACGACGACGGGTGACTTGACAAGGCAGGAATGAGATCAGAGGAAGGAGCAGGCTTTGCCGCCAATTAAACGACTTACACGCCTTAGAGACAAGTCTCCCGCTCAAATGCACTTTTTTTTGGTTTCTGTTGGTACTGCTATTTCAACTTATTAAAATGCAGGCTTCCCCGCCCACAGCCATCACCACCGCCCCGAGCTGCCTCCCGCCCCCGGGCTCTGCAGGCAGATTACCCAGGGTTCATCAGGGTGCGATAACCATGCTCTAACTAAGACTCATGATGCACTATTGGAAAATAGTGTGTTATTGTGCTCAGGACTCCGCTGACACTATCAGCTGTCAGCAAGGCGGTGAGAGTGTCAACAACTACAGTTGGAGCCAGGTGGTCCTGTAGGGTGGATGGAAAACTTTCTTGGGCAGTTTGATAAAGCCTGGACCAGATATAAAATCACTTGGGCTCGGATTTATCCAGCACTTGCACTGCCTAGTGTCACACACGATGACGCAACGGCAGCCTACAACCCCTTCACTGCGGCGGCTATTCCGCCGCAGTGCTAATGGGGAGGCGAGGCCGCGCGGGGTCCCGTGCTCGTGACGGAACCGCTCCATCACGGCACGTGAGTGAGCTGTGCAGTTGACGGAAGGGTCCGTCACAGCCCCGCCCGCTCAATAGAACGTGCTGCACAGGCGCGCAATTCGCGCCGCGCAGGCGCGGCGAGCGGGCCGTGACAGAACCGTTCCGTCACCAGCAGAGCCCACCCGAGGCTCGTGACGGAACGGTTCCGTCACGAGCATGGGAGGGGTTAAATCAGATTGATAAGCCACACAGCGCCACCTTGCATGGCTCTGCATGCTTTAGTAAATCGAGAGTAATGCAAGGCAGCGCATTTCCAGATTTTCTGAGGCTAGTAAACCTAGGTCCTTATTTATGAGAAGTGACGCATCGCTGTATGAAAGCAGCGATGTGTCACTTTTCACTCCCTCCTTGCGACACCAAAGATGCGTCATATTTACAGTATGACGCATCATGGTGCAAGGAGTTACAGATACTTCAGTATTTCTGACGTATCTGTATGGCGCAAAAGTGACGCATTGCTGGAGTGTGTCACAAAATTGACGCAACTCCAGCAATGTGTCCTTTCACATGGGCAAGCCCCATGTGAAAGGGCCTGCGTCAGTCTAACGCCTGCTGTGAGGCAGGCATAAGAAATTGACGCATTTGTGTCCTAAAAGTGACGCAGTGAAATCTTATAGATTTCACTGCGTCCCTTCTATGACCCTTTCTTGCATCAAAACGCCCCCCTTGCATACATTATACCTGGTACAGGTATAATGTGGCGCAGGGGTTTACAGAGTGACGCATCTACCTAGATGCCTCACTTTGTAAATATGGCACAACAAGGCACATTTTTCACGCCACTGGTGCGTCACAAAAAGTGACGCACCGGCGGCGTAATAGTGACGCACAGCCTCATAAATGAGGCCCCTAGTGTCGAATTGCTGCTCCTTCCCCAATTAGACTCGGTCCTGCTAGTTTTTGCTTGAGATTTTTTTCATGCTATTGCTAGTGTGATTCCTCTTGTTTTAATCAGTGCTTTTTGGTGTCTGAACAATCCCCTTCAGTTCAACGTTATTCCCAGACATTTATATTCTTTGACCACCTCCAACTGTTGACCTTGCAGTAGCCATTTAGGATATTGTTTATTGTCCTTTCCGTTGAGAATCATCACTTTTGATTTTCCTAAGTTTATGGATAACCCGTTCATGTCTGAGAAACTACATGTGGTGCTTATAAGGGGACTTTGTTTGGTGGGAGGTAACAGAGAGTCTATCCATTCTCCAGTGCTCAGAAACTGAAGAATTTGGTGACATTCTGTTTCTGAGTGACACAGCTAAGAATCATTACCCAACATTTAATAGGTATACCTATTGGTTTATGACACAATTCTAATTGGTTTATTCAGCTGGCCAATGAGTGTAGAAGCAGAAGAGAGTAAGTGAACGATTGAGTAAATGATAAATAAGTGAGTGACTGGATAAAGGGGGTGGGAGAGTGAGTGAGCCTGTGAGTGACATAAGACAACACTGATTGAGCAAGAGGGTGAGTGAGTGAGTGAGTGCCTGAGTGCCTGAGTTACTGAATAAAATGGAATGACTTGTCAAGATTTGACTGAGTGGGGGTAGTGAGAATGAGTGAGGGATTTATTGGAACCCAACCAAACAACGGAATGAGTGAGTGAAGAAAAAGAACGTGGCAAGATTGTGGGTCAGTAGATGAATTCCTTAGCAGGGGGTGCAGTGATTCAGTGAGTGAATGGCTGACAAACATGTGAGTGAGTGAGTGGATCATAGAGGGAGTGGGTGAGTGATGAGTGAGTGAGAAAGTAAACACCTAAACATATTTGTGAGCTCTTGAGTAAGTATGTGAATGATTGAGTCAGATTGTGAGTAGGTTTTCAACTGTTTGGATAAGGTGTGCAGCAAGCAAGTGAATCAGGGCTAATGCAGAAATAATGGAAAACTGGGTCTGTTGCAATACAGTGAGGAATCATCAAGACATTATTTAATCAAGAAAATTATGGTTGGCTCTCCTGAAATACTGGTAAAAAAGGGGGGTGGTGATGGACGGAGCATCCGAATCAATGAAACACTCACACCCAGTCAAAAGATCTGGGTTTAATCCATCACCGTTCTTTAGCCCACTCTGCCACCCCAGTTCAGACATGGCTATATGCAAATCAGTCTGACCCTGTGCCTCATGGGAACAGTCCAGCCCGAACTGCCAAGCCATGTCTTCCCTGGGCCGGAAACAAGCTTCCGAGGACCGGTTTCTGGCATTCCAGCCATCTTCAGCCCGGCTTGCTTGAATCCAGTGGCAAAGTGAGCAAGGGACTCACGTCTGAGCATACCTCGCCACACTTATGGCAGCCAAAAGCGGTACAAAAGGGGGGTGGTGATGGACGGAGCATCCGAATCAATCAAACACTCACACCCAGTCAAAAGGTCTGCCACCCCAGTTCAGACATGGCTATATGCAAATCAGTCTGACCCTGTGCCTCATGGGAACAGTCCAGCCCGAACTGCCAAGCCATGTCTTCCCTGGGCCGAAAACAAGCTTCCGAGGACCGGTTTCTGGCATTCCAGCCGTCTTCCGCCTGGCTTGCTTGAATCCAGTGGCAAGGTGAGCAAGGGACTCACGGCTGAGCATACCCTGCCACACTTATGGCGGCCAAAAGCGGTACAAAAGGAGGGTGGTGATGGAGGGAGCATCCGAATCAATCAAACACTCACACTCAGTCAAAAGATCTGGGTTTAATCCATCAACGTTCTTCAGCCCACTCTGCCACCCCAGTTTAGACATGGCTATATGCAAATCAGTCTGACCCTGTGCCTCATGGGAACAGTCCAGCCCGAACTGCCAAGCCGTGTCTTCCCTGGGCCGAAAACAAGCTTCAGAGGACCGGTTTCTGGCATTCCAGCCGTCTTCAGCCCTGCTTGCTTGAATCCAGTGGCAAAGTGAGCAAGGGACTCACGTCTGAGCATACCCTGCCACACTTATGGCGGCCAAAAGCGGTACAAAAGGGGGGTGGTGATGGACGGAGCATCCGAATCAATCAAACACTCGCACCCAGTCAAAAGATCTGGGTTTAATCCTTCACCGTTCTTTAGCCCACTCTGCCACCCCAGTTCAGACATGGCTATATGCAAATCAGTCTGACCCTGTGCCTCATGGGAACAGTCCAGCCCAAACTGCCAAGCCGTGTCTTCCCTGGGCCGAAAACAAGCTTCCGAGGACCGGTTTCTGGCATTCCAGGCCTCTTCAGACCGGCTTGCTTGAATCCAGTGCAAAGTGAGCAAGGGACTCACGTCTGAGCATACCCTGCCACACTTATGGCGGCCAAAAACGGTACACAAGGGGGTGGCCATGTCAAGAACCTGGACTGCTATGGGAATTCACAAAGACATATTATCAAGCCCATTATCGCCGCTTCTTGATAATATGCCCCCTGTGTGATTGTGGAGTGTGTGTGCGAAAAGAGTCAGGAGGCAAAGGTCTTCTTTGTAGAGGATCAGGAGAGCATCGCCAATTTGAAGAATCACCATCAGCCTAAAAGGCTGGCTGGTGGTCATTGAGGAAGTTGGCTTCAGTAATTAACTGTTTCAGTTGAATCTCGACAATGCTTTCAAGCGCTTTAGGTAAAGTCTAAACTGTTTTGCATGAAATTAATCAAGAAGAAAAGGACACGTGTAACAAATCATAACCATTGGTTAGATAGATGGAACACCCTCAAAAAACTCAATGTTGTTCGTATTTAGCGGTATATGCGTTTCATCCGCCCCACATTAGAGTTATGGCAGTTATCATTGGATGCTCCAATACGTGCTCTTTGCCTGCCTCATCCAGAGGCACCTCTGGTTAAGGAATGCAGTGTCCAGAGATTAAGAGGTTTCCCCCAAAAAGAAAAGTTTTGTGAACTAGACAAGAGGTAAATTAAAAAAGAAGAAAGTCACCCATGTGCTTTAATGTGAGGTGAAATTCTGCTTGGCTAAAAGCAGATTGATACTACAAAAAGATCAAGTTACTGGATCTAATAGCATTTATAACATTGATTTGTCGACATGTTTCAGCTCCCTTTGGCCCTACAGGGTCTGTGGAGCTTTCGTCAGGACTAACGCACATTAAATAGATACTCACACGATTAGTGTAGTAATTCAAGAGTTCTCACTTTTTGGTACTCTTTTATTTATAACTCTCCGCAATCTGTATACTGAGAGCTGCCTTCTTCATCAGGGGTGTGTCGCTTCAATGAGCGCAAAGCTGCATGGTATGAGGTACCTCGACTTGTGCTGACTCTGCCCCCGGATGCGAGTCCCAAAAAGTGTGAACTCTAGAATTCCTACACTAATCGTGTGAGTATCCACGAGAAGAGTGTCACTGTTTTTAGGTCTCGGACTAGGCAGCACCTGCGCTGTCTCGTCAGAGAGATGCTGTATACAGTATGATGGGGAAAGCTCCACCCAATTTCTGCCTATCTTTTTGATAGGCCGAATTCCTTAATGCTGCAATCTGATTGTTTTTTTACAGCTTAATCCCGCCTCCAGATGGCCATGTCGTAATTTTTCTCCTACCATAACTACCAGCCCCTTTACTTTTAAAACTATTTTGTTCCCCTGCCTTCCCCACTTCCCTCCTGCAGACCCTCACTAATCTGCCCACCACAACCTCTCCACCCACTCCTGTTCCTGCCCATAATTTTATTTACAATGCAAAAGGACTCTCGTAAATCCTAGTCCTATTGCATTTGCAAATGCTTTTTTTCCCTCTGATTGGCTTGCTTCATAGCACTCTATTTTGCCTGACCTGTCCCTCTCGCATATGTGCGATGCTATGAATCATACGCATGCGTGCCAAAAGTCTGCTTAAACCTCTTGTTACTTTCTGTTTGCCAAGTGCTACTGGGCGGTCTCTGCCTACTGCAGTCTGCCAGGGGGTCGTGGGTCGCTGCAGGGGAGGCAGCTCTGCCTTCAAGATGAGACATAACCCTGCAGCAAGACCAGACGCGCCCTTCCACACGTCCACAGGTGGCAGTGTAACCCCCTGCCCACAGCCCCTCTCGGCTCCATGATAGTGAGGTCGATTAGAATGTCTTCCCAGGCTTTGGTACCCAGTGTCGACGCACAAGGGAAGAGATGTCACGCAACTCACTTTCACGGGAGAGGCAGAGGGTGATGATTAAAACGAAAAGACAATTAAATTCGAAGCCTTCCAGCTTTTGACATGGCAGCTTTTCTGCAGACATTTGGTTGCAATGCCTGCAACCTTCCTGCTGTCCGTTCACCATTGCTCGATTAAGATCTAAAGTTTTAAGGTATAGAATATGCCGTCAGCAGAGCACTGATCCATTACATTGTGTAGGACTTCATTAAGCCGACCGAGAGAGCTGCACTGTCAAGTACCCCGTTCGAAAGGAAATGTGTTTCTTATTTACAAAGCATTAGAAAAGGCGGTGCTATTCCTAAGAAACCAACCTTGAGAAAGCCGGGTGGTGATAACTCAGCTTCGGCTAAGGACAGTGGAAATACCAAGAAAACAAAAGAGAGCGCAATGCGCCAGCCCTCGGTAACGGAGAGTTTTTCAAACATACCCTCGAATCCAGACGGGAGCAGCAGCGGCAAGTTTGGATGCAAGTCTGATGTCCGCCCAGTGTCTGCTGCTACGGTTGCTACAGACGCCGATGGAAATGCGGAACTTGTCAGCGAGGCCCATGGTTCGACTCTGGCATCGGGAGAGGGAGAGAAAGCTGTGAAGGGCGCCAGCGCTGGCGCTGGAACATCGGTAGCTAAGCAACAAGGAGAAAGACCTGTTGCAGGGAAGCCGGCTGAGTCGATGCCTGCATTCACTGATAGCGCTGCAAGACAGACGAACGAAGGAGCTGCAGCAGGTGAGGTTACCGCAGTGGCCACTTCGGCCCCTACACAATCTTCGAACAAAACGGAACCAGGAAAGCATCTCTCACTGCACAAGGTCGGTAATGGTGCGCTTGATGATAGTGCTTTGGATGTACAATTGCCAGACAAGGATAGCTGCTTGATAAAATCCACGGATTGTGATACAGGATTGGCGAGTGGTTTGGTAACAGATTCTGATACACAAGCAATGCCTTCGCTATGGAAGAATGAAGTAGATTTAAACATGGAAAGAGAAGGAGCTAAATCGGGTGGTGAATCCTCAGCTTCTGCTTCTAATTCCACTGAATTGCACTTTATGTCTGAGGCAGCCTCAGCGGAGAGGTTTTACTCGGTAGAAGAAGACTCCCAGTCACAATCACTTCCTACTGGAGAGAGCTCTGATGAGTCAACTGGAGGTGATACAGGTAGTAGCTCTCCGGTTCAGAAATTCACTCAAAAAAAGCGCTTAGCCAAAAGAAAACCTTCTTCAGCAAGCAGTACTACAGACCCCACCAAAAAGCTAGCCTGGGATTACTCTACTACCACATTCTCTTTTTTAGAGCAGGATAGCCCGGCTACAATGATTGGAGAGCAGGGATCTTTGCAGTCCACACAACCACCAGTCACTCTGGACTTATTATTTAACACTCTGAAATTGATGCAATCCGAGGCTAGAGGGGAAAGTAGGAGAGCTAGACATGAGGCTAGAAAGGTCCAGAACAAACTGAGGAAGATAAGTCAAAGACAGGACGAGATGGCGGAAAGGGTGGCACACGTGGAGGAAAGAACTGGGAAAGTGGAGGACGATCTGCGAGAGATTAAATCATATAAGGAAGAGCATCAGAAGGTGGCTGAAGATGTAAACTGGAAACTCGAGGATTTTGAGAATAGACAGCGTCAAATAACATCAGACTGCTAGGAATAGAAGATGGACTGGAAGGAGGGGACATCAGAATGTTTGTGGTAAATTTGTTAAAAGGGGCTTTCCCAGAACTAACATCATGGCAATGGGAACAGGAAATCCAAAGAGCCCACCGCTTTCCGTTTTTCAAAAGAGGGCAGGAAGGAGCCCAAGGGGGTAAACTAAGGGCAATTTTGATTTTTGTTGGGAATTTTCTGCTAAGACAGCTGATCCTAGATAAGGCCAAACCTGAGTCAAGAAAGTCTTTTAATAACGTTTCATTTTTTGCAAGGCCCGATTTTTGCCATGCTACGGTAGAGCGTAGATGGAGATTGAGGCAATTGATTCCGAGTATACAATCTCTGGGCTCAGAAGCCTACCTATTGTATCCAGCAAAGTTAGTTGAAAATAGTAACCAAAAGTCAGGTTAAGTTTTTCTTTTCTGAAATCAAAGCAAAGGCCTTTATGATTGAAGTTTTGGGGTACAAGGAGCGTTAACCAGAATAATGAAGCTGTATATTTGACATAGAGGGGGTATGAAGGTGGGGAGGAGTGGCGACTGCTGATTCTCTGGCGATCACACATAGGTCATGCGTGACCTATTTGCCTGTAGGGGAGGGTGGGGGAAGGGTAGTCCGGGGTGGAGAAGGGGGGGAACACAAGGGGGGGGGGGGGAAATGGCACACATCATTTGTAGTAGTTTACATACAGAGCTCCTGCAAAAACTTGGTATTGCTTTTAAGTATAAGGTGGAACAAGGAAATAAAGAGAGAAAAAGGAAACTGGGAGAGTAGGATGGATATAATTTTCGATATTTTTTAATGGCGTGTAGAATTATTTCAATGAATGTGTGCGGCCTTAATGACTTCCAGAAGAGATTAAGGGTCTCTGCTTTTTGTAAGGCATTAAATCCCGACCTGATCTGTCTCCAGGAGACCCACGTTGAGGGAGGTAAAGGGTTTTTGTTAGGGCAGTTGGGGTTTGAAGTATTAGCTTATACTAAACAAGCTTCGAAAACACGGGGGTGGCAATCTTGGGAAGGGGGAGAGAGTGTACGGTGATTAGGAAGAAGGTAGACAAGTGGGGAAGATGGGTCATTGTGGAAGTAGTGTTCAGAGGAGCTAGATTTACTCTGGTATCAGTCTATGGCTCAACATCCGATGAACCAGATATATTTGAATTTTTGGATCAGGAATTGACAATTTGGGTGGAACCTATCGTTTGTTGTGGGGATTTTAATATTAATCGCCCTGCCAGCGTAGAACTTCAAAGGAATCATGGTTATACTGGGCGTAAGAAGAGGGTACATAAGGCGATAGTAGATTTGGCCGCACATAATGCTTTATCAGATGTATGGGCAAATTTGAATCCAATAAGTGACGGGGACACTTTTTTTTCAGCGCCCCACAGAATTACTGTTAGATTAGATTATTTCTTAATTTCTAATGTTTTGTTATCCAATGCATCTATTACAAAGCTACCACGTATGATGTCAGATCATAACCCATTGTTATTGACATTGAATCTCAATGGTATAATCAGAAAAGCTTATAAATGGACATTTGAAAGAGCGTTGTTAAAAGATGAGAGTTACTGTAAACATATGGTGAAATGGATAACTGAATTCTGGCTTAATAATAAGGGTAGCTCAAGTAGTGGTAACATCTGGGATGTCCCCAATTAGAGAATTTACGAAAGGGTATTGAAGATTTTATGAGGCATACTCTTGGTGTAAATGAGATCTTAACACCAATTGTTATCATGCTAGGGGTTAGGGGATATAGGGATGATAATACTGAATTTGTATTCCTAGCGATGGCAGTGTACAGACTACTAATTGCTAGAGCATGGCGGGACCCTACCCCCCCCACAACACAACAATGGATTGCTTTGCTATTGGGGATATTTAACCTTGAAAAAGGTATATATGCCAGGAAGGGTAAAAGAGCAAGAAAATTGGGATTAAAAATTTGGAAACCTGTATATTGCTGGAAAGAGAGAGTAAGGGTACCTCTTGGTTAATAATTTATAAGGCTTGTTCAAGTTTTCCACCTGTATGTGTGTTTTGTTTATAATTTTTTATATACAGTAATTATTTGGGTTAAATTTTGCATTGTGATCTCTGTTTATACAAATGACAATTGTTGTATGATGTGTGTCAACAAAATTTTAAATAAATAAAAAAAAAAAAAAGCATTAGAAAAGAAATACAGTGAGCGCGCAGTAAAACGTGTACCTTAGTTATACAAACGGGCTATTTGTTTTGGGTTTTATGCAAATGTTTTTACAGGTCGGATTGCTCAATGACAGTTAGTGAAAATGTGCATTCACAAATGAATAAGCCACAGGTAGCGGATGTTGGAACCCTAGATTTCTCCGTTTAGAAATGACTGACTTTGTTACATCTGTCACTAGCCAAGACTTTTAGATGTTACTTAAATGTGTGCTCTATAGCATACATACAGCATTGAAAGGTGAATCAGCCTACTTCCGCCATTGGCTAACCTCAGTGTAACTGTCTGCTGCCTTTTCACACGCAGCATATCCTCACACCAGCTGGTTTCATCTGATGCCAGGGACTACTTTTGCTTTTAGATAATATATGTATATATTCTTTGATGAGAGACCAGCAGTTTCCCAAAAATAAAGTTTTGCAAACACCGTGACAAACCAAGCATTGACAAAGCCAAATACGTAGAGATCAATATCATAATGTTAGCATTACAATGGGGGTGGGGGAGTTAGGAAGTGTGGAGGCTGCGGGGTTGAGGGCACTTACCCCAGATGCTGGGCTTGGGGCTGTAACACCAGGGAGCTGGCTCCCAACCCCTTTTGAAGCCGGACCGGGCTGAAGGAAGTGACGGGCCTCCCTTAATAGAAAGAGAAAGAGCCACGGGGAGGCCAGGGCAGCACCGTCCCCGGATCTCACCGGCCCTCAGGACCGAACAGCAGCTGTGGGTACCTGCACACCAGTGACCACTCGCCTCCAGGATTTTTACACTGCTTGGGAGGACGCTCCCGTCAGCAGCGCCGAGCAAAGAGATGCCTCAGTGGGATGCCTCTTCTGTGGACTCAGCACACTCTGTGAGCAGTCCTTTCACTTTCGCGCAGCACTGTACGACCTTGCTCCAGTGTAGTCAATTTATATATTTTTTCAATATTTATTTGCATTTGGTCAACTCGCACCTTAGTGCGAACTTTAAATGATAATCTGAGTACCTAAAATAGACCAGAGGAATGTAGCAGAAAGCTTGTGGTTCTGGAGGGAGAGAACTTTGGACAAACGATAGATTTCCCTGGGAAGAAAGGGCAATTTGCCCCAAAATGCGAGTGTGCGGACTCTTAGGTGTTAATGATGGGCTCGGATGTTAGCTAATATTGTCTTTGACACGTGACTGACTTGGCTTAAACTGTGCTGCCTTTTTGAGGCACTTTGTATAATAGTCTCCCAATGATCTTTCAGACCTTACACATCTGATATCCCCTGTTCACAATGGGTTCAAATCCTGACTGGGTCACTCTGCCTTTCATCCTTCAAATGTTGTTGAAATAAGTGTCATTGATATGGGTATTAAGGACATATTTAATTAGTCAGCAGCAGGTGAGATCTACCGGTGTGAACAAATCCTCTCTCCAAAGACTCTCGTTATGCTACAGAGCAGACCTCCTCGTCTCTGCATAAACAAGCTTACATATTCCGGTCTAGCTTCATTTACCTCAGGCTCCTCCTTTCATATTATCCGTGAAGAAGAAGGAACTCTAGGAATGGATGAAGGGCTCTTTCTCTCGGTAAATCCACAAAATGCCTCCCTACTGTAAACTGCGCTAAACCTCCCCTCAGAGTGCGGGACATTAAAGGGTTACACATCAGGGCCCTTATTTATGAGGCCTTGCGTCAGTTTATCGCCACCGGTGCGTCACTTTTTGTGACGCACCAGCGGCATACAAAATGCGCCTTGTTGCGCCATATTTAAAAAGTGACGCATCTAGGTAGATGCGTCACTTTTTAAACCCCAGCGCCACATTATACCTGCGTCAGGTAGAATGTATGCAGAGGGGGCGTTCCCCTGCAAAAAGCCTCGTAATAGTGACGCAGTGAAATCTATGAGATTTCACTGCGTCACTTTTAGGACGCTGTTGCGTCAAAATCTTGCGCCTGCCTCACAGCAGGCGTAAGACTGATGCAAGCCCTTTCACATGGGGCTTTCCCCATGTGAAAGGACGCATTGCTGGAGTTGCGTCACTTTTGTGACACACTCCAGCAATGCGTCACTTTTGCACTTACAGATGCGTCAGAAATACTGACGTATCTGTAAGTCCTTGCGACATGATGCGTCATACAATAAATATGACGCATCATTGGTGTCGCAAGGAGTGCGCAGTGAAAAGTGACGCATCACTGTTTTCACGCAGCGATGCGTCACTTTTCATAAATGAGGCCCCAGGTTCTTAAAACACATCACCGGATAAAGGCTCTTGATTTCAGTGTACCCTGAGGTCACACGGTGAGTCTGCCGGGGCCGCCTGAGTGTGTTTGCGTTTGTTCAGGTGAATCCGTTGATTCGTGTATAATAACATCTGCTATTATGTGCACAAACACGGAGTATTTTGTGGTATCCGCTTCATAAGAGGCCCTCGCCTTTTATTACCAGGAATTACTGTGTTTTGGTCCGTCAGAGATGCAGCAGCTTCTGTTTTTAATCACATCCCCGGTCCATAATATGCACATTATCTTTCCAAAATAGATGTGCCATCCAACAAGGTTCTTTTATTCACTATTTTCTTTTGTTTTCGCAGTTCAACGCACTGACTCACTTCCTCTCCCTTCTTTATTGTCCCGTCTCTGTCCTTCACTTTCCCCATTTCGGTTTTTATTTCTTTCTTCACAAACCGCGTCTCCTCCTTTCTGTTCCCAATGCTAACTCTCTCATTTGTTTGTTGTTCTATTCCGCTCTGCTCTCTGCTGGTCTTCACTGTGCTTCCCTGTTCTGCTCTGCCGTGTTCCCTTCTGCCCTGTTCTGTTGTACACTATTCTGTTCTGCCCTGTTCTATTTTCCAATGGTCTGTTCAGTTATATGCTGCCCTGTTCTATTATGCACTGTTCTGTGCTGCCCTGTTCTATTATGCACTGTTCTGTGCTGCCCTGTTCTATTATGCACTGTTCTGTGCTGCCCTGCTCTATTTTGCATTGTTCTGTGCTGCCCTGTTCGGCCCACTTCTCTGCTGGCTTTTTCTTTTTGGCGCTGTTCTGTTCTATCCAGTTTTACGCTGCCCTGTTCTGGTCAATTCTGTGCTGCGTTTCTGTGTTCGGCACTGTTCCCTCCTGCTCAGATGTTCTCCTCACTTCTAACTAGTAGGATGAAGAAACTGGGGGGAGGTCTCTGAAAGGGCCATTGCCAATCTAATAAAGGGCGTGGCTCAAACCACGTAAGCTAAACATCTGTGCTTAGCATAGTGTGCCACACTACAGCTATCTTGCTGTTTCTGTTATAGCATCCACATATATGATACAACAAGTAACATTACACCTACAACAAGCCATGACTATTGGCTTTGTCAATGGCTATTAGTTGCATATTACTAAGGACAATTAAAAGATGTACTGCTTCTCTGTGCTTGTTTTAATAGCATCATACTGTTTAAGGCCACGTAATATCTAATACTAGATTGGCATCTAGTCTCCTTGGGACTCACAAACTTCTTCTCAACCATGTCCCTACACCATCCCGGATAACTTCGCACAGGAGCATTCTTCTCATACGCGAGTCTGAGCTATTGACATTGCAAATAACAATGCCTTTTATTTTGTTTTGGATTTTAAAACATAAATAAAAGGCATTGCCGTTTGCAATGCCAATAGCTTACACTTGCGTAAATCCGAGACCTATTGCATTGCAAATGCTTGTTTAAAATTCAGATAGCAAGAATTTTCTAATTAAGACCAATAGGCGATGGTTGTCTGAGTCAAATTTGCTATTACATGTGTGACCAGAGCTTCTTGGAAAGACAGCACAATCTTTCCAGCTGAATGAACAGTTGAAAGCTTGAGGATTCCTCCTGGCTCATCTATAATTTGTAGGACGAAGATTTTGTTGATTGTTTAACCGGATCAAAAAGTATTTTAGTCAATTTTTTTGCAAAGTTTATTTTAAAACAAATAAAATATGATTTGTCATTAAAGGTTAGTTACTTGAAGTTTATTATTCTGTGTGAAGTTTATTAATGTTCTCAATTAATGGGTTAAGGCCCGTTCCTACTTCCCAAAACGTTTGGGGCATGAATGAGTTGTTGCAAGAACCAATGTGAAGATGAATAGGGTTTCTGTTGTATAAGTGTAGTGGAAGTGATCGAATCCAGGAACTCTAACACACTCTGGGGCATATTAGCAAGGGCTGGCAATAATATTATCACTGCTTTAACGTCTGTTTTCCGGCGAAAAGCGGCGATAATATTATCGCTCTATCTACAAGGACATGTTAGCCCGTGTTTCCTTGCCGTCTCGCAACCCTAATGAGATGCAAGGTGGGCGTGCCTTGTGAAACTTCATTGTGAAATATCGCTAACGGCGCTATGCAATATTTACAACGATTGATTGATTGATGTCAGGCGTAGCAATATTCTTTTCAGCGCTAACTCGCTGTTTCCAGACGTCTGCAAAAAACATGAGTTATGTATTTTTACGTTGGGGATGGATTATGGTGATACGACCACAGGATCGTACAGCAAGGTTACCGCCGTATTCAGGAGATCTATGTTGGTTTTCCCGCAATATTTTTGCCATTTCCCCCCTATCGCTGGAATTTTATCGCCCTGGAGAAACACTTTGTTAATAACACCCTAACCGGGCGATAAATTCCAGTGATAGATGGCGATAAATAAAAAGGCGCTAAGCGTGATTTGTGATATTTATCGGCGTCTATTGTTGATATGCCCCAATCTTGGTATAGATTGCCCATGGTAGTGATTTCTGTGTTATTAGGGCTGCATTGAAGGGATCGGTTCTTTTTTTTGAGCGACAGTCAATGTTGATATCTTTGTGGTACTCTATCGATTGTCAGGGTTTCTTTTTTGTCCTTTGATAATTGGTCTTGTAGAAATAAGGGCGAAAGGGAGTAAGTTATATTGCCACCAACTTTTATTGAGTTTTTGCTCTCAATAAAAAGGTCAATCACTTAGTATCAGCGGGGTGGACATGTGTTGTGTGAAGTCCTCGCTCAGTTTTGAGACAAACGGAGTAATTACTGTCTATCCAAGACAGATAAAAAAACACTGATGAAGATGAGGTTGTTTGATAAGGATTGCTTTCCAATAATGAATGAGACGATCTGCTAAATTATGATTTGTTGCTTTGCAGGAGGGAATACATGAGATAGGCTCTGGTGGGGGGGGGGGGGGGGGGGGTGGGTGCTTCTCTGTCTCCAGTTCAATGGTATGACTTTGAAAGGAGGAAAATCTCTTCGAAAGGAAACATTTGCAGTCAGTGGAACTTTTATGAATTATTGCTTCACCTTGCACCTGTATTCCCAATATAACCAAAGCGGATAATAGAGTATAAGGTGGGGTGAGCAGGTTTACTACTGGTTTAGAGGTCCATGGAAAATAAGGTGAAAGTAAATACATTTTGTGCTTTGAAAGTATTGGGTGAAAATCTTGAGATTTTGACAGTTCATGTCACAAACGTACAGAGACAAATTATGTGAACATTTTCTATTGTGCATATAACAACTATGCAAAAGGTAAACATGCAGACAAAATGAGTGGGTATATTTTTCATTGTGGCTGGTCTCCTTTAGAATAACAATGATCTTGTTTTTAAGATATCAGTGTGCTGAAAAGTTTGCACAGGTGAGGTGTATCAAGGAGGTGTAGCAACTTTTGCAGAAAATCACCAACTTCCAAAAACAAAAAGTTTGCACGCACCTAGATTATCAATCAATCAATCAATCATCGCATTTATATAGCGCACTACTCACCCAGAGGGTCTCAAGGCGCTAGGGGAGGGAGGTCCGCTACTGCTCGAACAGCCAGGTCTTGAGTTGCTTCCTGAAGGCGAGGTGGTCCTGGGTCAGGCTGAGGTGGGTCGGGAGTGAGTTCCATGTCTTGGCGGCGAGGTAGGAGAAGGACCGTCCCCCCGTGGTGGCTCTTCGGATGCGGGGGACGGCAGCGAGGGCGTGGCCGGTCGATCGAAGCTGGCGTTTGGGAGCGTAGAAGTTGAGGCGGCTGTTGAGGTATCCTGGGCCTTGGTTGTGTAGGGCTTTGTGTGCGTGAGTGAGGAGGCGGAAGGTGATTCTCTTGTTGACCGGGAGCCAGTGCAGGTCTCTCAGGTGTCCGGAGATGTGGCTGCGACGGGGGATGTCCAGGATGAGTCGTGCTGAGGCGTTCTGGATCCGCTTGAGTCTCTTGACGTTGAAGAGGGTTCGACTGAGAGAGGAGCCTTGAGGAACGCCGCAGATGACTTCGGTGGCTTCAGATCTGAACGCAGGGAGGCGGACTCTCTGTGTCCTTCCGGTGAGGAAGGAGATGATCCACTCCAGTGCCTTCTCCAGGACTCCGACGTTGCTGAGGCGCTGTACTAGGGTACGGTGGCAGACAGTGTCGAAGGCCGCGGAGAGGTCAAGGAGGATGAGGGCCGCTGTTTCTCCGTTGTCGAGCAGAGCTCGGATGTCATTGGTGGCTGCGATCAGGGCGGTCTCGGTGCTGTGGTTGGCTCGGAAGCAAGACTGCGAGGGGTCGAGGGATCCGTTCGTCTCGAGGAAGGCGGCCAGCTGCTTGTTGATGGTCTTCTCGATGACTTTTGCAGGAAACGGGAGCAGCGAGATGGGGCCGTAGTTCTTGAGGTCGGTGGGGTCGGCTGATGGCTTCTTGAGTAGGGCGCTGAGTTCGGCGTGCTTCCAGCTCTCCGGGAAGGTAGCGGTGTCGAAGGAGGTGTTGATGATGTCCCGCAAGTGGGGTGGGATGACAGCGTCGGCCTTGTTGAAGACGTGGTGAGGGCAGGGGTCGGTCGGAGATCCGGAGTGGATGGAGTTCATCGTGCGGACAGTGTCTTCGGTGCTAATCGGAGTCCAGGCGCGGAGGGTGGTGGTGGGGTGCGGTGGTTCGGTCGTGGCGTGCGTCGGTTGAGTACTGAAGCTGTTGTGTATGTCCGCGATCTTGTTGTGGAAGTATGAGGCGAGGGAGTTGCAGAGGTCTTGCGAACGGGTGATGTTGTTGTTTCCAGCGTTGGGGTTGGAGAGCTCTTTGACGATGTTGAAGAGTTCCTTGCTGTTGTGTGCGTTGTTGTCCAGTCTTTCCTTGAATGCGGTTTTCTTGGTGGCGAGGATGAGTTGGTGGTGCTTTCGGTTGGCGAGCTTGAGGGCAGCCATGTTGCCCGGAGTTGGGTCTCTGCGCCAGGTTCTCTCGAGGGCTCGGCAGTTCTTCTTGGAGCTCTTGAGTTCGTCGGTGAACCATGGGGCTTTCTTGCTACCGGGTCTGCTAGGCGGGGTCCTCAGGGGGGCGAGGTCGTCTGCGCAGTCGCTGATCCACTTTGTGAGGTTAGTGGTTGATGCGGTCCCTTCGGATGATCTTGTAGCCGTCTGGGATAACGATGGCGATGTCGGGCGCTGAAGAGGTGTTCATCCAGGTTTCCGTGAGGAAGGTGACGTCTGGGGCTGTGGTGTCGAGCAGGTTCCAGATCTCGATGGCGTGCCTGTGGACGGAGCGGGTGTTGAGCAGGATGCATTTCAGGTGGCTGCTGCTGTTGCTTGTCTTGGTCTTGGTTGGTGCTGGAGTAGTGCAGGTTCGGATGCAGGTGAACTTGCAGGAGTTGCAGCAGAAGGGTCCGTTGGTGCATCTCGGGGTGGCTCGGTAGCAGCCCGGGATTCGGCCGGCGTTGAGTGCGTTGAGGCTGGCGGCGTCGTACGTCCGGCGGGTGGGCTGGGGTCTGCGGGGGCCAGGGGTCCTGGCGCTGGGCGCGGTCCTGGCGCTGGGCGCGGTCCAGGCGCGGACGGGCGCAGACGGGCTTACCTTTCGGCGCACCTTCGGCGCTCAATCGGTGCTCCCGCTGCGTGCGTCCGCTGCGCGGTCGCTCTGGGGGCGTCATAAATCTGGAGCCGAGTGGGCGGGTCAGCTGGGAGGCTGGAGCGGGCGGCCAATGGGCTGGTGGTGGGCGGGGCCGCAGGGAGGCAGCGGCGGGAAATCGGCGCAGACGGGTGGCTCAGCGGCGGCTGGGTCGCTCGGCTCAGTGGCAGCAGACAGGAAGGCGTCGGCAGCAGGAGGGGTGACCCGGCCTAGTTAAAGGCACAGTGGTCACTCCTGAAGCACTCGCAGCAGTTCCCTTAAATCTGTAACCGGGTGGGTGGGTCAGCTGGGAGGCGGGAGCGGGGCGGCCAATGGGCTGGTGGTGGGCGGGGCCGCAGGGAGGCAGCGGCGGGAAATCGGCGCAGACGGGCGGCTCAGCGGAGGCTGGGTCGCTCGGCTCAGTGGCAGCAGACAGGAAGGCGTCGGCAGCAGGAGGGGTGACCCAGCCTAGTTAAAGGCACAGTGGTCACTCCTGAAGCACTCGCAGCAGTTCCCTTAAATCTGGAGCCGGGTGGGCGGGTCAGCTGGGAGGCGGGAGCGGGGCAGCCAATGGGCTGGTGGTGGGCGGGGCCACAGGGAGGCAGCGGCGGGAAATCGGCGCAGACGGGCGGCGCAGACGGGCGGCTCAGCGGCGGCTGGGTCGCTTGGCTCAGTGGCAGCAGACAGGAAGGCGTCGGCAGCAGGAGGGGTGACCCAGCCTAGTTAAAGGCACAGTGGTCACTCCTGAAGCACTCGCAGAAGTTCCCTTAAATCTGGAGCCGGGTGGGCGGGTCAGCTGGAAGGCGGGAGCGGGCGGACAATGGGCTGGTGGTGGGCGGGGCCACAGGGAGGCAGCGGCGGGAAATCGGCGCAGACGGGCGGCTCAGCGGCGGCTGGGTCGCTTGGCTCAGTGGCAGCAGACAGGAAGGCGTCGGCAGCAGGAGGGGCGACCCAGCCTAGTTAAAGGCACAGTGGTCACTCCTGAAGCACTCGCAGAAGTTCCCTTAAATCTGGAGCCGGGTGGGCGGGTCAGCTGGGAGGCGGGAGCGGGCGGACAATAGGCTGGTGGTGGGCGGGGCCGCAGGGAGGCAGCGGTGGGAAATCGGCGCAGACGGGCGGCTCAGCGGCGGCTGGGTCGCTCGGCTCAGTGGCAGCAGACAGGAAGGCGTCGGCAGCAGGAGGGGTGGCCCGGCCTAGTTAAAGGCACAGTGGTCACTCCTGAAGCACTCGCAGCAGTTCCCTTAAATCTGGAGCCGGGTGGGCGGATCAGCTGGGAGGCGGGAGCGGGGCGGCCAATGGGCTGGTGGTGGGCGCGGCCGCAGGGAGGCAGCGGTGGGAAATCGGCGCAGACGGGCGGCTCAGCGGCGGCTGGGTCGCTCGGCTCAGTGGCAGCAGACAGGAAGGCGTCGGCAGCAGGAGGGGTGGCCCGGCCTAGTTAAAGGCACAGTGGTCACTCCTGAAGCACTCGCAGCAGTTCCCTTAAATCTGGAGCCGGGTGGGCGGGTCAGCTGGGAGGCGGGAGTGGGGTGGCCAATGGGCTGGTGTTGGGCGGGGCCGGAGGGAGGCAGCGGCGGGAAATCGGCGCAGACGGGCGGCTCAGCGGCTGCTGGGTCGCTCAGCTCAGTGGCAGCAGACAGGAAGGCGTCGGCAGCAGGAGGGGTGACCCGGCCTAGTTAAAGGCACAGTGGTCACTCTGCAAAATATTATACTGGCTCCAAATCTACTCCCCCAAAAAAGGGTATTAACATGAAACTCTTCAATTACCATTTTGTCCTGCATTTTTGAGGAGATGCAATTGTTCAATGGCCCACTCAATTTTACCATGTATATTATCGAGTAAACTTCATATTTATTTGGCAGTGTGTTGATTCAGTGATAGTCTTATACTATATCTATGGTATACTATATCCATCTAAGTGCATAGGTACATATATAATGCCAATTTCCCTCTCTGTGCAGCCATTATAACGCCATGTGTCAAACCGAGGGGGGCGTTGACAAAACTGGAGACGGCTTCCTCCGCTATTGCTCAAGTCAAGCACTTCCATGTCAATCATGAAAGGCCTTAGTTTTAACTTTACTAGTACTAGAGACTCTTTTAAAAGCAAATATACATTTTAAATTAGAAGCAGTGCATTCATTACAATTCCTTAATCCCCAAGTTTTTTTTTCTCCAGAGTTTTACATAGCGCAAACTTGACCCGATTCGGGTATCAGAGCGCTTTACATTGCACCAGTTACGTTACATGAGGACACACATTCAATTTTGTTAGGCACTGGGAGATTAAGTGATTTTCCCAGAATCACAGGATGTTCAGCGTCATTGCCGAGACTCGATCCCAGTTCCTCAGATTCGAGGTCGAACGCCCTAGCTGCTAGGCCAACTCCTCTCCCTTGTTATAGTTATAGTTATTGATAAGCATTGCATTGCAACTCGCGGCCATTTCTTAATGCTTTATGGGGCTTTTTAATAGGGCCTTGCGTCACTTTTGCGCCGCCGGTGCGTCACTTTTTGTGACGCACCAGTGGTGTAAACAATGCACCATGTTATATTTACAAAGTGACGAATCATTTTGTAAACCCCTGGGCCACATTATACCTGCACCAGGTATAATGTATGCAGGGCGGCGTTCCGAGGCAAGAAAGGATCGTAGAAGTGACTCAGTGAAATCTATTAGATTTCACTGCACCACTTCTAGGATGCAAATATGTCAATATATTACGCCTGCCTCATGGCAGGCGTAAAACTGAAGCAAGCACATTTAACGTGGGACATGCCCATGTGTAAATGACCCATTGCTGGAGTTGTGTCACTTTTGTGACACACTCCAGCAATGCGCCATTTTTGTGCCTGCAGATATGTCAGAAATACTGACGTATCTGTAGCTCCTTGCGACATGATGTGTCATACTGTAAATATGATGCATCCAGCATGTCGCAAGGAGGGCGCAATGAAAAGTGATGCATCGCTGTTTTTACACAGCGATGTGTCACTTTTCATAAATGAGGGCCAGAGTTTCTAACTGTGGCATGCACCATTCTTCATCTTCCCTATTTGTACAAAATGCCACAGTATCAAGGGGTTCATACGTCATGTAGCATGTACCAGCAAACATCACCGGACATTTAGGTTCTATCGGTGATCTAATAATGCATCCAACTGATATGAAGATTACGTTTAGTCTCCAATTTATTTTACCCTTCTATCTTAGCATCTTGTAAAGATGGTGGTTAGCACACGTTTTTCACTAACATGAGAAAATGACATGCATCCAAATCATAATAGCTAAACATGAAGTCACCTACATCATGCTTAATATCGAATGTTTAGAAAAGGCGCATATTTCGGATCAAAATCAAATTGAAGCCCATGTTAGTGGTCCTTCATATTTAACATGGGCTTCAATTGGAATTCCATAGAGCACATTATCAAGCCCATTATCGCCGTTTTAGCAGCAGTTTTCTGTTGCTAAAACTGCGATAATTTTATCGCCTGTCTTGATAATATGCCCGTCGGTACCTCATTTTTCAGTACAGATGCAAACATGAGAACAAAGAGGCTGCCGTTAGTCTAAGTAAATGTGGATCTCTTAGGTCTGCAACGAGATTGAGCTTCATGGAGTTTGTTATGCCTCAATGGCTACCTTAGCATGGCATTTGAGAGGTATACCCATACAATTGATAAAAACAGATTTTTTGGTTGCTTTCTAATGGGGCTATCGAAGTTGTTTCGGGATGAAACCAGGAATAATGTATGTGATCAATGTTTCCAGGGTTGTAGCTTGCCATAGCATTTTGGTGAGCCTGTTCACAGTTTTTTCCATGCATCTAACACAGCTGTAGTGGCGCACTTTTCTTAAAGTGATTGAGTCTGGACTTATTTCAACATTCCAGACTGTACTTGGAGCTATCCATCCTTCATGCACTCCTCATTTTCAACCATTGTTGGAGGCATCCTGAATGTGTCATTGCTCTTTGTTAATGTATCGGATCTATTTTTGCTGCTCTTAAATGGATGTCCCACAATGAGACCAGAAGGAAATGGAAATGGAACTACCACATGTCCTTCTATGTCACAAATGCATGATTTAGTATTTTGGAGAGTCAGTGTTACTGAACTGATTGAACACTGGTCTCTGTCCTTATGGCCCATGTGGTTTCAGAGAGTGCAGCCAGTGTTTTCCTGTCTTTGGTGCTCATTTGAGTGTAGACTCGACTTATGCCTTGCTACATAATTGTTGCAGTCTCCAAATGTAAATCTGCTTGTGCATCCTTTGAGGTTGCATCAGTTGTGTTGTCAAATGATGGTGCTTCCTTTGCTGCACAATGCCTAATGTGAGCCGTCTATGCCGTTGGCAGATTCTCCGTCGACTTCAGGTTTCCTGACATCTGATCTCCCTTTTGATGCTACACTCCTGGCACTATCGGTTCTGCCGAATGGGCTGGTGATAACTATCGTCCATATTTAGAATTTTGCTCTTCAGGCCTCTTTTGATGTGATGCCTGCAGATGTAGGTTCCCTGCATGGCCCTAATGATACTCTGGACATGTATGTTGTGGACCCTTTGGAGCTGCCGTTCTCCACTTTGGATGCCTCTCAGGTTCATAAATTGCCACTTATGACATTTCTTTTTTCTTTTGTAGAATATGTGGTTTGTAATTACCATATTTTATGAGCTTAGAGTCTGCGTATGCATATATTCATAGGAAACACAAGGCTGTTTATACACACTTGACACTGTTGCTAGTTTTTCATATAGTAGTATTCACTAACCAATGGACGATGTTATAGGGATTACATTAAGGGCCTTATTACAAGTTTTGCAGTGCCGCCACCAAAACACCGTGGTCATGGCCACCAGGAGACCTCAGCGACCACAGCGCCAGTGGTCCATAGACCACCTTATTACATGTTTATAGCAGTGCCGTGGTGTTGCTGGGGAAAGTTTGCATTGCTGATGAATACTTTTCTATATGTAACAATGCCTGTGTGTACATTATATCTGCATTTGTGTTGATGCACACATATGCATGAAATATGTGGAAAAATAATATGTACCAAATGCTGGAGTTGGGCCTATATGTCAATGGGTTATGGTAGGAAAAGGACTCACCTGTACATCGCCGCAAACAGGGTCGTAATCCTCGGGGTGAAGATGCTGCTGAGAAGGAGGGATCTGAAGAAAGGGTATCACGACAAATTCTGACCATAATAACAGGATAGGGGCGAGATTGCACCCCAAATCCTTATTTTCTGCCGACTTGAAATTAGTAGTCCTGCAAAAAAGCCAACCATAAGATGGAAGGTGGTAAAACTCCACCATACCGCTCTATGGCTGCTGCTTTTCTCCGACCACGAACCTGGCAATTGTCGGTGTACTGGCGTTGTCGGTGATTCAGCCACGTTCTTCACAAAGTCAATACTCACAAATTGTAACTCTGAGTACAGGCAGTCAACCTCGCCGTGTTTAGACTCCGACTGTGAGAACCGCAGACCAGGAACCTCCAAACTCTTAATGAGGTCCTTAGTCTCTATTTAAATTTTCCCTCCTAACTTAGCATTTTTTAAACATTCACTAACACTAACAGAAGAAAATGATGCACACACATTTATTTTTGGAAGACATTGTTCTGTAGTGACCTGCTCCTGACAGGATGGCTGGGGTGTATGATCACCAACTGCATAAGCTTCAGAGGGGCATCCCCTATCACAAGCAGATGTAACTCACACCTAGGCCTACCCCTGTCACTGTTCAAGTAGTCAGAGTGGCACCAATCCCTGTGGGGGGAAACCCTGTTTCAGAACTGATTTGCAGGGGAATTCTCTAATTTTCCTAACACACCTGAGGGGTTTGCCAAGAGCTCGGAACAAGTGAAGAAAGGTTCTGCCATATTGGTTTTAGGTAAATTGTGGGATAGTTTTTAATTCAAAACATAGAAAGTGCTGCAAACATGGGTATGCACACCCCAGGGAACTTTTACCCCATTTGTTAGTGAGTAACTCGGAGTCTAACCACCACCCACAGACTGGTACTGGGCAAAAAAGTTGCACATTTATTACTTTCTTCAGAACACCTCTGGACCTGTGTAAGACAAAAGAAGGACTGTATCTGCTGTTAAAGGTATGGAGAGAAACTTCAAGGGTTGGACCTGCTCCCCACTTGTATCCAGGACAGAAAAGTGGATTCCAAGGCATATTTGACTAAAATCCTGTTCATTACAAGAAACACAAAAGATGCAAGACTCCCACGTTTCTCCTGATATCAGTTGACCAGTTTCAACTGGATTTGCTCTGGACCCTGCTGGTTGCTTTTGTGAGAGTCCAAAACCCCAAGAGGTGTCAAAAGCCTTTGCCCATTGGCTGGTGTTAAAGTGTAGTTTTCCTCCTTCAAAATTGAAAGACTAGACACTAATAAAAGCTTTTTCTGTTATTATTTCAAAAGGAACCAGAGATACCACCAGACCGCCACTGAGCTGTAGCCAAAACCTTGAACTGCTGGTAAGACACTACTTGCAGCTTTGCCCTGCTGAAAGGTTCCTGACTTTCTGAAAAGTTGCTTCGCCCGAACATTGAAGATTTCACTAGGGTAAACGTGGAGCATCACCCGACGGATGCAATATCTTCCTGGGCAATGACTTTGGACTTTTCTGGCGATCGATGTCAAGTGTTTCAAAACTTCTCACCAGAGCCAAGGCTCACACTGAGATGCTGCCCTCAGCCAAATGCCATTGAAAAGCTGCTTTTCCGATACAACTGGCAGCTCGACCAGCTAAGGACCTCATTAACAAGGACTTTTCTTCAAAAGTCAGCTTTTACCTTTTTTGGGGGGCGTGGCTTGACCGCCAAAGCAACATGGCGGACCCCGAGTGTGCTCCGTAATTGCACGGAACTCTTTGCGGATTTCAGAGCCTCTATCGACCGCGCTTTGCTTTTCCAGCGGTTCGTGTTACCATGCTAAGACGGGGTGAGTCTTCCTGTGTGCTTTGAAGGACATTTCAGTATCCCTTTGCTGACTTTTCTATTGCGGCATTTTCTCTTCACAAAATGCGAGCGGTCGCCATTTTCTATTGCGGCGCTCGCGCTCGTTTTTTCCTGCCGTAGTGAATGCTTTCGCTGCCCTATTGAGCCTTTTCATGTGTTTTTCCTCCTGTTGGGGCCTCATATTTGACTTCTTCTGTTTGGAACTTTGCCTACATAACATTACAGAGGATATTATGGTATTTTTCGCCTGTTTTTCTTCTCATGCCTAATTGTTTATTTCATGTGGGCTATCTTCCTTACTCAGGAGATAATGGGTGTTTCAGTTTATTACACACCTCTCTTATGCCTATTTTAAGAGGTGTTACCTGCTCATTTTTATTTTTTTTGGCCACAAATTCTGCTGCTGGTTGCTGCATATCACTCACAGCTTCTATACCAGCATTTGCCAGGTTGTGTCTTGCCGCTTTCTCTCATGTACTCCATAAGTCCTCCTGCTTTCTCAAGCGTTCACTATGGCCAATGATTTTCATTCTGCGAGATCCTCCTCCATTGGAACAAAACCGAAAAGGCACAAGAATGACCCACCCTCTCCTATCCATTCCTCACAGAATCCTGTTTTGGACTCTATTTTGGATGAGGTATGTGGTTTGCAGTCATTTATGACCACTACTAATGAAAAGCTAAAACAGATTGAGGAAAGATGGATTGTCCTGGAGAGTAAGGTACTGGAATTGGATCAAAGGGTTAGCGATATCCAAGATGTTTCCATGAAAATTCCACAGCTTGAACTAGAAATTCATGAATTAAAAATTCATACTGAGGATCTTGAAAATCGTAATCGTATAAATATGGTCTTCAAGAGAATGTTGAAAGGACTGACCTGGTTGCATTTATACAGAAGTGTTTCTGAACTGCTGGATCTTCAAGCTGCGCTACCTCCTCTCAACATTCAGAGAGCACATCGCCTGGGTCGTCTGCATCCCATGTCAAGCAAGCCACGTGGAATTAAAATGCTTTTATTGGAATTTACTGAACTAATGCATGTCTTGAGGGCTGTGAGACTTAAATGACGTCTAACTTGGTCAGGCCATAATATCCTTATTTCCCAAGACATCTCTAATGCTACAAATGCCCGTCGCGAAGAGTTCCTGGCTTTACGACCACGAATGAGGCAACTCAACTTCAAATATGGAATTCTCCATCCCTGCCTTTGTAAAATCACGCATGATGGTCGATCACGTTCCTTTGACGACCCTGCAATACATGAGCTCTTCCTTGATACCATTTCATCGCACGGCATGGAGACTAATGACTAACGTTTCTTTTATTTGAGGATTGTTTTGTTGTTCTCAAACTATCTAACTGCTTTTTCCATTGCAGGATTGTTAATCTATTTTTCACTACTTACCTCGCATAATATTTTTCTTGTTGCTGGTTATCTTTGTTTCTTTTTGAGGTTCTTTCTTCCAATATTATTACCTTATGGGTGCCTGTGTTCTTGTAATCCCTGACTGCCCTCGGGATTGAGTTGTTCACTGTACTCCCAGACCCTATACCCACAATGCGGAAATAAGGCACCCACAGACCAAAGGTATGTTTGACTAGCTTTATGTAAGGCTCGAATACAGTCCATATAATACTCAGTATAGTCCAGCTAGAACAAGAAGGGTTAACTCCACCCTTACATTCCACAGCCGCAATCACACCGTCCTCCCCATGAGTGCCAGTCCTGACACTCCCCAACGGAGGCCACAGTGCTAAGCGATGGCCGACAATGCCACCCGAGCCTTCAATATCCTAACAACGTTATGGCACGCTGTCCTAACCGTCCTCCGCTCAAATGTCGGTCCGACACTCACCAACGAGGGGTACAGTATGCCTCGGTGATTAATACTAAATGCCACTCAGCCCAAGGGTCATCAAGGTAACCGATGCCCGTACTCTGTGTTATCTCAAGAAGTCAGGTTATAATGCCAGGATGAGTAGAATTAGTAGTCCATACTGGATCCCCTTATATCCGTAATAGCCACTCCACAGGTGAAATGCTGTGCATGACTAACTCGCAGGAGCAGCCGCTCGAACTGCGCCAGTATACAGCCTCACGATCACAAACAGCGTGCACGCTCGTTTCTTCCCACTAAGTGGCCTTTCGACTCTCACACGGTATTCACACACGGTCTCCAACTTTAAAGGAACGTAGTCCCTTACCTTACGGTGTGCCTCTGGTAACAGGTTCGGCACGGCAATATCCGACGCGTTTCCTTGGGGCCGCCATGATTTATATCCATCCGTTGATTGTGCATGCGCCGCACACTGCCTCACAGGCTTTGTAGTTCTTCCGCATTCGGAAGTTCCGTGTCGCGTTTCATTTCGCTAGCAGTTCATGCGCATCACGGAACATGACAGTTCTTTGCTGTCACCATGCTGCTCTTATCCCACATTTATCTGTTTATTCAGGTCTGGATTTCCTTCCATGATCTGTCTACTTTCTTTCTTGTATATTCCTGTACCTCTCCTTCTTTCTTTTCTTCCTTTCTTCCTACTTTTCTCTTCTTACCAGTTCCAGTGTTCATTACATGTCTTATCTTTTGCAATGCTCCATTTTCATCACAAAATAATTGGTGTTTTTCTTTTCTTCTTTTATTGGTCCCACAGTTCCTCTTCATTGAATATGCTGTCTCTTGTTCCTGTTCCCTTCCATATTCCCTAATCCAAATCCATGGTTAATGTCGGATCGTGGAATATACCTGGTCTAGGTGATCCTGTCAAACGTCAAAAGGTATTGTCTCACTTAGCTAAGCTCAATGCTCAAGTTACTTTTTTGCAGTAAACCCACTGTAATGATGTTGAATCTTTAAAACTCAAGCGTCATTGGGTTAACCAAGTTGTTTTTTCACCTGCTATTGATCGTCATGGTGGTGTTGCTATTTTATTTCACAAATCCATTTAAGCTCAAATTGTATCAACTGTTTGTGATTCTCATGGTAAATGGGTGATAGTTGATGCCAGCAAAAAACAAAACACGAATTACTTTTTTCAATATTTATGGTCCTGTGAAACCAGACTCTGAATTTTGACATACTATTAAAATGAAATTGATGTCTATTTCTAACCCTAATGTGGTGTTTGGCGGCGATTTTAATAATTGGTTAGATCCTTTTTCTGATGAGTATGAAATTATGAATTTAAACTTGAGAAGACCCATAAATCTTTCCAATCAGCCATCTCGTCTCGTTCCATGTTTGACTCATGGAAAACATGTAATCCTGATGTATCTGAATGTACCTTTTATCCCCACTCCATCACACTAGATCTTGTATTGATTATATTTTAATTTCCAAGTCATTGTTGCCTTGTCTCCAATCATCTGAAATTGATTCTATTTTTATTTCCGACCAGGCTCCGGTTTCTACATGTATTGATACATCCCTATCCCCACCCAAACAAGGTCGCTGGCGTTTTAATAATTACCTGTTACCTGACCACACTTTCTTCTCTGAAACGACCTCTTTTATTAAGGAATTTTTCGAATTCAACAACTCTTTAGACACATCAGTACACAACAACTGGGATGCCTTCAAAACATCATTCAGAGCCTTTACTATTGCTTACTCAGATAAGAAGAAAAAATTGTTAAGTAAAGAATATAAAGATATACTTAGTTTAATTAAAACTTTGGAACATAGTTACTTCTCCTCTAAATCTCCCACTTCATTGCAAGAATTAATTAAAGTTAAATCCACATTCAACAAAATTGCCACAGTAGATGCTTACAATATCCTCCTTAAAATTAAATATCATGGGGGCCAAAATAATGCTGGAAAATGTTGGCAAACTATTTAAAAATCAAATCAGAAAGCAAAAATTTTGGCCCTATCCACTCAGAAATAAAAAATCAACTCCTCTCTTCTGATTCTGATATTATTAACACTTTTCAATCATATTACAATAACCTATACAAAGAAACTACTAACCCAACTAAGGGAGATTTTACATTTTTTTTCCAAAATATTCCCAATCCTGCTACCCCCCTGATATCTTTACCTCTCTTGAGGAAGATATCTCTCTACAGGAAATCAATGCCGCTCTTAAATCCCTGAAAAAGTCAAAAGCCCCTGGGCCCGATGCTTTTTCAGTAGAACTATTTTCCACCTTTTCATCCATTTTTGCCCCTAAATTATTGGAATTTTTTGAACACCTTTTTAGCTAATTGCAGGGCTTCTGGCTCTTTTTTAGAAGCCCTTATTATTTTCTTCCCAAACCAAATAAAGATCCTTCCTTCTGCAAAAATAATCGCCCTATTTCTTTAATCAATCATGATTGTAAAATTTTTGCAAAGATTTTAGCCTCCAGATTGGAGAACGTTATTCCTACTCTTATTAATCTGGATCAATCTGGTTTTGTCAAGGGTCATTTAGCATCTGATAATCCCAGAATGTTTTCTAATATACTCACTCTATGCAAAAAATAATCTTCCCCCTTAGCAGCTCTAATATTAGATGCTGAAAAGGCTTTTGACCGGATTCATTTTATGTTACATACTTTACATTGGTTTGGGTTTGGTCCTAAGTTTATTTCCTATGTTAAATTGCTATATACAGATCCGAAAGCATGTGTATTTGTTAATGGTCTCTACTACCCTTTTTTTTTGCAGAGAGGTACACGGCAGGGTTGCCCCCTTTCTCCTTTGCTCTTTTTGTCATGTCTAGAGCCTTTTCTCCAATGAATCAGGAATAATTCTCAGATTTCTGGTTTTAAACTGAAATCCCATCACATTAAATTATCTGCCTATGCAGATAATATTCTTATTTATATGTCTGACCCTATATCCTCTTTACAACATATTTTACAATAAATGTCCTCATTTTCTCAAGTTTTCGGATACAAATTAAAATTCTCCAAAACGGAGATTTTAACATTAAATGATTTATGTTATCAACATATGTTTGATTCTACTAACTTAACATGGTGTCCCCAAAAAATGTAATATTTATGATTTTGGTTTTCCTCTAATATTCGTGATACATTAGTTTATAACTTTACTGCCCTGAAACTTAAAATTACCAATTTGCTATCCTCTTGGTCTCCCTTATTTTTATCCTGGTTGGGTAGACTTGATAAAATTAAAATGATGATTGTACCTCAGATTTTATTAATTTTGTAAATGTTACCTTTTAAAATTCCTAATTATTACTTTTCACAGATTAATTCTATTTGTTCCAAGTTCCTATGGAACAACATACGTGCTCGTATTGCACTACCCAAATTGTCTAGCCCTAAATCTAAAGGAGGTGTTTGATTTCCGGATTTTAGATTGTATCACAATGCTTTCTTGATTCGCCAATTTTATGCTTTGTCTAAAGATTAGGAGGATGTACCTAAACCTTCTTGGGTTGTTGTTGAAAGTTCACTGTTAAATGATTTTTCTTTTCAGGATGTGATTTTTATGACCAATTGTATTTTTTTTCTCAATATCCAATTTTGAAATATTCTCATCAACTATTACATACACTTTTCTTTCAACGATTTGACGACTATCAATCTTTCCAAGCTTCTTCCTTATGGTTTAACAGACACATTAAATTTCGCCACAAATTATTTTATTACAAACATTGGAAAGAAAAGGGCATATTTTATGTATATGAATAATTGTTTGCCAATGGTTCAATTTTAACTTTTCATGAATTGCAAGAGAATTTTCTTTTACCTGATTCATGTATCCAACAATATAATACCCTTGTTACAAATCTTCAAAATTCTCTAAAGAAGTTCAACTCTCAACCCTTTCCACTATATTTTTCACCTGCACTCTATATACTGTTTCTTCTAACATTATACCAGATGCCTCATTCATATACAAAACCTTATCTAATGTGGCATGTCCTCACACTAAATCTAAAGTTGAACTTGATTGGGAACATCATTTATCCCACATATTGTCTATTCCTCAATGGGACAAATTATGGTAGAAGTTATTTAAAACCTCAAAGGCTGCACACATAGCACAATCTCTTTATTTTATTTATAATAGAATTGGTATTACTCCTTGTCTTCTTCATACGTTTAATCCGTTCATTCTGAGTTTCATCCTACTGTTGGTTATGCCTCACTGCAGAAGGTTCATTAATACATTTACTTTACCACTGTCCAAAGGTTAATTCTGTTTGGAAAAATATTCGGTCAAAATGTTTATTGATTTTTTCATATAATATACCTTTTAATTTCCATATTGTATTTTTAGGCACTATGTCTCCAGATTTTGATCAGGTTCTCTCCAAATCTAATTTGTTTGACTTGTTTATTGCAGTCACTTTTAAGGTTATATTATCTTGTTGGAAAGACAATTCTAAATTAAAGGTTCAAAGGTTCAAAATAAGCTTTATTCGATATTCAAAAAGAATTATCATATAAGCATACATTATTTATACAGTATTTAAAAACAGGATAATGAAAAAAAGAAACATTTTCGGTTAAAAAATCATCCAATACTCAGTAAGAAGTTAAAAATCACTGATAAGTGAAATTTTAAAAACTGCATTTAAAAACGACAATTAAAAAACAACAATTGTTATCTCCCATATCATTCTAGAGTTTTCCTAAATTTGATCAATAATTTTAAAAACTGTGCCATTATAGTTATCACCTCCCTGTCTTCAAGATCTTGTAAACGCTCGAAGGCAATTTTACAAGACCGAACATTCCATCTCTTGAATAGGGGTAATAAAAGGGCTTTTCTCAATGTCCCGTAATATTTACAAAAAAGAATGGTGTGGATATTAGATTGTTGTGATATATCATCACAAGGGCAGGAACAGAGAATCCGAGTCCAATCATTACATGTTGGAAATGTTACAAGTCGGAAGAAGGAACCCAGTCTAAATCTGGTAAGCAGCATCCTCGAGTAACACGAGAAATCCGTAGATAGGTATGATTGTAGGCCCTTGTGGGGTGTCACCCTTTGATACGCCTGGATAGTATTATAATGTTTTTGTTTATTCCATCTGAGTGTTTCCAGGTGGGCCATTAGGGTCTTTCCTAGGATTTTTCTTGGGATGTTTTCCAATAACAAAGGTTCTGTGAACCACTCTGGATGCCCAATTTCAGAAAAGAAGTTTTTGACATAGACCAGCCAATTAGATTCTCTCCAAATCTAATTTGTTTGACTTGTTTATTGCAGTCACTTTTAAGGTTATATTATCTTGTTGGAAAGACAATTCTAAATTATCCTTTTTGCATTGGTGGAATCTCATTTGTGATGAACACAGAATTGCTTCAGTTTCTTATGTCTCAATTCATTTAAAAATCAAATCTGTTTTGTTATAGTTACTGTTTACTACCTATATATCTTCGAACTTACCTCTTTCATATTCTCTACTTTCCTATTCATTTCTTTTTTACTTCTCCTCCTTTTCTCACCTCTTTTCTTTCCCTTTCCCTCACTTTTCTTACCCTTTCCCATCTTTTTCTCCTTTCCCTTAAAAATCTTTTAATTTACTTTTTCTTATCTTTTACTTTTTTCACAGATATGTTCTATTTAATTCACTTACTGTTCAATTTTCCTTACATTAACTGTTTTATTATGCCTATTTTACACAAGTTCATGTAATCTCGTTATTTTTTATTCTTGTTTCCACAGTTTTTTATGTGTATTCATTGTAAGTTATTTACATACTTTACTGATTGAACTTACTAGTTATTTGTATTTTCTGTGGTCTCTTCATTAATAAAAATCATTTAACAAAAAAATAAAAATTGCTTTAACTTTTGACTTTCATCCAGTCTAGTGCAACTGTTTACTGGCTGTAGGCACTTTTTGGTTACTAGAAACATCTAAAACTTTGAAAAATCATATTTCCTTTTCCGTGCATATGATGTTTGTTATTTTTGTGTCTATTTGCTCATTAAATCTTCTCTATGTTCATAATTAGAGTGGGATTTACATTTTATTACATTTTATTGTATTAATTTAACTGTTTGGCTACTGATAAATGTTTTTGTTATTGCTGCTAACTTTGGTCTGCCTGCTCTGTTCTTCAGCTACTAAGGAGGTCATTAGGATGGCGGGCGTACTTTTCCCTTCCCGCAATCCTCACGGAGATTGGGACCGCCCGCCATAAGGGTGGGGGTCCCCTGGTGGGCATTTGGATGCACCCGCCACAGTGGTGGGCGCATCCCTCATTTTTAACATTGTGGCAGGTGGTGCTCTCTGCACCGCCCGCCACAACGTTAAAAATACATGTACGCATTTGCATACACGAAGCGGCAGGCACCGCGCGGTGCCTGCCGCTTCATGTATGCAAATGCTGGGGGGTACCACAGGTACCCCCCGTGTGCACCCCCCACCTCTCCTTCACTCCTTCACTCCGCCCCAGAGTGAAGACTGCATGCCTCATCTAACTAAGCTCATTGTAATATGGCAGGCGGTGTCTGATAGACACCGCCACTATATTACCCTCTTTCCGCCCCGTCCAAAAGGCGACAGGGGCAGAAAAGCGGCGGACGGTCTTTCTACTAATATGGCGGGGGAATTTTGGTGTGGATGGCGGGCGGATTGCCCCAGCCAGGCCGGCGGTGGCTACCGCCAACATGGCAGGGGAATCCGCCCGCCATCCTAATTGGCCCCTAAGTGTTTAGGTCAGGCGTAAATTATCGATAACTAACTGGACCTGAAAAAAAATAGTTAACTAACTAAGAGGACTACTATCCACTTCAACTAATAAACCACTTTCTCACCAAAGACATAAGGAACTCTTAAAACGTTGTGATGGTAGATTATTGGGAAAATTCAAAATTACCATTAGAAATATTTTAAACATGCAAAGGTTCCATGGGGAAACTTTTCCTATTTATCTAGTCACCGAAACACTACACTATAAAACAAAGCTATGCCTCATGAACTCCCAACTCCAAATATTCAATAATGCTTTGAAGAACATGCTGTTATTCCATGTCTGAACTGGGGTGGCAGAGTGGGCTAAAGAACGGTGATGGATCAAACCCAGATCTTTTGACTGGGTGTGAGTGTTTGATTGATTCAGATGCTCCGTCCATCACCACCCCTTTTTGTACCACTTTTGGCCGCCATAAGTGTGGCAGGGTATGCTCAGACGTGAGTCCCTTGCTCACTTTGCCACTGGATTCAAGCAAGCCGGGCTGAAGACGGCTGGAATGCCAGAAACCGGTCCCCGGAAGCTTGTTTCCGGTCTAGGGAAGACATGGCTTGGCAGTTCGGGCTGGACTGTTCCCATGAGGCACAGGGTCAGACTGATTTGCATATAGCCATGTCTGCACTGGGGTGGCAGAGTGGGCTAAAGAACGGCGATGGATCAAACCCAGATCTTTTGACTGGCTGTGAGTGTTTGATTGATTCAGATGCTCCATCCATCACCACTCCCTTTTTTACAATTATTCCCTTTGCATCAGAATCAAGGGTTTATTTTGGTATTAATAACAGTGACATCTCATTAAGACAATTATTTGGGTCTTTCCAACTGTGCTCCACTCAGAGAGTAAACATGACCTTCTTTCTTCTGTTTATTAAGACTCGAAGTGTTTATTGTCACAACATCATTCTTGCATGATATTCTATTGTGCGTATGATATTTGCAGTTGAGAGTGAATAATCCATCTACAACAGATCTGACATCCTCTATGAACAACATTAGGCAATTCTTGGGATGCTGATGAATTAAGATGAAGTGTATTATTTATGCATCTGCTAAATGTAGGTGTTCGTATTAAACCCTGTTCCACCCGTCTTTTGTGCTGAAGAGTTTGCATGATTAAGTATGCAATACTTTTCTAGTTAGCCACAAAAACACTCAATTCTCATTTCGAAACTGCTGCCTGTGCTCAACAACAAGTGTGGAGCTTTATCCTCATTTTCTATGATGTCTTTCACAATCTTTTGCTAAAAAGCATGACCATTGTCTGCAAATCTCCTCTTATGTTATATTTGTACCCCATACATTTGTCTCTTATTAAAAGTACAAAAACAATAGTAATACACTTGAGGAGAAGTAAGTAATGCTGATTTCAATTGCTGAAAATGTTTATGTGTCAAAGAACTGGGAGTCCCCTTTTTGATTGTCTAAGAAAAAATGTATTTCCTTTCAATACCTAAGGACCGACCTTGAATATAATAGTACAGATGAAATATCTCCATAATAGGATACATGAGGGAATGAAAAACCTATTTAATGTAAATAACTTTCTTGGTGATTTTATAGTTCTTGATTGAAGATGAATATTAGACCTGAAGAAATTAGTAAGGCACCAAACTCCTCCTGATATCAGGAATGAGAAGAGAGCCAAGGAAAAATCCTGGTGAAGAAATCAATGTGCTGAAAGTAAAAATCTGAAGCATACAAAAAAGTGATGGATTGAATTAATCTCAGCCACTGGAAACTACTCAGGCCACATCCCATGTCCATCGCTTTTTTGCGCACCATACCACCTTAGTTTGGACCTATCGATATGCAACTCATTTGTGACCCTGCTATAATGGGAACAATTCGGCCTGACTTGGAATATCGCTCTGGAAGAAAGTGATGACTGGAGGGCTGTGAGCATTGAGACACCACAGCAATCTATATGGCAGAAGAGCTTATCGTTCACTGAGCCAATATTGCAGGTTCATGAAGGCCTTCAGGCTGAAAAAGCTTTCCTTCCTTTCTTGAAAGTAAGCAACTTTTGATAAGATCTTGACATTACTCCTGCTACTGATGTAACAGTACCTTCCAGTTTTTAATTGGACACTATTTTTGACAAAATTATGTTTTTATTTGTTTTCCTTTAAACCTCAAGTTTTCTATTCAAAAAGTGTTTAGGTGTTATCTGTCTACAGGATGGCAGAACATCAACCATTTAGGTCATTGGAAACCTGATGTCTTTGTCTCGGGCCGAGGATAATTCACCCATGGTTTGAAATCCCAAACCTGAAGTTTCCCCATCTCTAAATGGAATGCAGAAATTATTACACTGATATATGTAGCATCAGCAATTTTCGGCAGAACCCTTGCATCCACCAACCAATAAATGTCAGCAGCTGGTGGTTGTTTAAAAAAGTAGGGCAATTGCGGTGGTGGAAACGTACCTTGATGAATAGCTATACATTATAATATTATTGTGCATGGCCCATGATTAACCTATATTGTGAAGAAGAAGAGAAGTAGAATGCAAGAAGTACCCAGAAAATGCGCTTCTTTAATTCTCTCCCATAATTCCTATATATACTAGTTTTGGAAAGAGGATTATTAGTATTGGTAAATATACATTTACCACTGCCAATATGGCCACTAACACAGTATAGGGCTCAGATAAGGTCTCAGAAAATTATTCCCATGCTCAACCCTTGGTCGCTTGGCTGCCAGCAGGCAGGATTAACTTCTGAGACACGTACAGAACGCATTCAGAAACACCAATTCAGTAAATAATTTAGACACAAAACACAATAAAAATCCAACACCAATTTATAATAATAGGAAAGATATTTATCTTTAAAATAACACCAAAACATAAACAATCCAATGTAGGTAACTGGTGATATGCATTTTTAAAGATTTAGTACTATATAGCACATTGAAACCTATAGCACCTATTGGGACATCTGGTCGTGCTAGACCAGGAGAAAGTTAAAGTTCAGGCAGACCGCGATGAAGTCCTGCATGGCTACCCCTTGTGGTAGGCTTCGCTCAAAGTTTTCACTATCTGACTTAGAAACTTTGCTCGACCTTTTTTCCCGGGGTCCCTTGAAGCTCTCAGCCAGTCCAGATTCAGTGAGGGTTCACCAGCTTGCCATGTGACGAGCTCCCAGTCAAACCTATGGAAGTCAGACCTCTGGACCTTTCCAGTGGGACGAACTAGAAATCCGGGCCATCTCGCAGGCTTGACTTGCAGTTGTTTCTGGTCACCTCTTCTACGTTCAGACTTAGAAACTTTTACAGTTTTACTCCTGTGGTCCCTCGATGCCTTAACCAGGCCAGATATGGTGAGGGTTCGTCAGCTTGGGATTTGACCAACCCCCTTCTTGAACATTGGGAGTCGGATCTATGGAGATTTTCAGCAGGTTGAACCTGGACGGCAGGCCGGCTTGTGGTTGAGGATCACCTGTTTGGCTGGCCAGGTCGAGCTGGTCCACTTATGGAGAATTTTTTCAAGTTGCTCCAAAGTTCTCCAGAATTCTGGTACTTCTTCCTCGAGTTCCTTTTAGGTTCCCAAAGTGTCCACAACTTACTACAGTGTTCTGGGAGCTCCAAGATGGTCCTTGAAAATTTGGGACTTCAATTCCCACAATCCACTTGGACAAAACCCTTGCTAATCCACTGGAGGCACTCGAAGCTAGGGCTCCTTGGTGGTGATGGTCCAGGTGAGCTCTTCCAACCTGTAGCTTACAGGAAGTAAAGTAGTCCTTTTGCAGCAAGTTAGGGCTGTAGTTCCAGAATGAGCAGCAGGCACAGTCTTCCAGAGAGTGCAGGACCTCGTTAGGCAAATCCAACTTTCAGCATGGACCCTTCTTCTATCTTTTGTTTCAAGAAGCAGATCAGAGAGGCACTGCCCCACTCAGATACTTATTTAGTGTTCTCTGCGGTCACACAGGAGGGCACTCCTGTCCAATGAGGTGAAGGCAACACCCAAGAGCATGACCATTTTCTCCAAAGTGTGGAAAATGGTCTCCCAGAAAGCACTATTTCTCCAAAATTTGATATGGCTGAAGTCTCAGCAGAGAGGCACGAGCTGGCTTATCCAAACTCATCTCCATAGGTTCCCTGACCCTGGTATCTACACATTACTTCCTTAAGGCTGCCATCTGGCTGGGTTCAGCGGGTAGGGATGCAAATGACACTGCCTTCTTCTGCCTGTCCCCCCTTCCTTTAAAGATCATTGTTTATGACCCCCTCCCCTTGCTCTGGAATTCCTATGCAGCAGAACCCTCTCCTCCCAGAATGGCTCTCCGACCCAGATTCCACTTACATCTTCATCTAAGTAGATTAGCTAATCCACTTAACTCTGACCAATCAGGGCAGATCACTGGAAAGCAGGATTTTGGCTTACAGACAAGAAGGTCTTATAACTTCTTGTATGTATGTATGTATGTATGTTCTTATATAGCGCTCGACTTACCCTAGGGCATCTTGGCGCTTGCATTGGGAACCCGTCCTGGCTTTTCCCTGTGAGATAACCTGTACTGGAAATCCCCAAGGTGAAAGCCAGGCATCCCGCCGCGGGGGGGCATTGTGGAGATTAAGCAAGCTTATTGCGCAGAGCTACATAGTGTGAACTCGCGCTTAGAGTGGGCATCGAAGCAAGAATTATTGAGTCCGTGGACAATTGGGCTCAAGACCCTGCCGCGTCGAGAATCGAACCCTGGTCCCGGGTCTGACCTCTACTTCAGGGTATACCTCCTCTAACCAGTGAACCACACTTCTCAACCTTTGTGGACCTTTGTGCGTACCTTTTAGGATTAATTCAACAATACTTTATTGTTGGATTTATCAATGCCTTCTACTAAGTTCTTGAACAATATTTTTCTGTATTTCCTGGCGCAGTTATTAATTAATAACTTTTGGCCATGTTAGCCTGTGGGGCTGCAATAGGGAAAAGGAACTGGGCGATTTCTCCAAAACCATGGCTTATTGAACAGCTTGTATAAGGTCCCTGCCTATATCTACAGGACCCCTTACCCTTGTGTTTGGTATTCCCAAGATGGCGGTGCTTTATTCTCGTGCTCCGTTCCATTCCAGATTCTCGATGGCTCGCTAGACAGAGCGACACTCTTGCCGCCTCGCTCCTTTCTCTTGACAACTTAAATAGCGTCACGGAGCAAGCGCGCAGCTGTGAGTAACTGCTCGCTATGTGCTGAGTAATTGTGGTTTTAAATCTTGCTTACTGTATTTTAAAATTCAATTTTGCTTCTTTCCTCTCACCCGCATTTGAAAATTACAACTTTGCATCAGAGAACCTTTTTTTCTCCTCCCTTCGATCTTACCTGCCGGTTTCTTGTAAATGCTGTGAGTCCTATTGTATTGCTTGCGTTTGGTACTCCCAAGATGGCGGTGCTTTAATCTCGTGCTCCGTTCCATTCCAGACTCTCGGGGGCTCGCTAGACAGGGCGACACTCTTGCCGCCTCTCTCGTTGCTCTTGACAATTTAAGTAGCTTCCCGATGCAAGCGCGCAGCTGTGAGTAACTGCTCACTATGTGCTGAGTAGTTGTGGTTTTAAATCTTGCTTACTGTATTTTAAAATGTAATTTTGCTTCTTTCCTCTCACCCGCATTTTAAAATTACAACTTCGTATCAGAGAACCTTTTGTTCTCCTCCCTTCAATCTTACCTGCCGGTTTCTTGTAAACGCTGTGAGTCTTATTGTATTGCATGTGTTTGGTACTCCCAAGATGTCGGTGTTTTAATCTTGTGCTCCGTTACATTCCAGACTCACGGAGGCTAGCTAGAAAGGGCGATACTCTTGCTGCCTCGCTCGTTGCTCTTGACACCTTAAATAGCATCCTATGCAAGCAAGTAGCGAGCGTGCGCAGCGGGCGTGCCGATGGCGCGCCTGAGGCGCGCCAGACGCAAGCCCGTCTGTGCCCGTCCACGCCCTGACGCAACCAGCGGCCAGCAACTATGCCGCTACTGACATAAACCCTCCTAGTCAACTTACGTATGCAGCGGAAGAGCTTCTGCTTCTTAGAGGTAATGTTTCCTCATCTTGCACCACATGCAATCTATCATTAGGCAGATTTAGATGTGCTAACTGTGGTTTTACGCTGGATTTTAGTACTCTGTTTCGGGTATCACCAAATCTAAAGGTAGGGATACCACCACACATTTAATTTCCTATCCAAAGGCAGGCAAACACCTACATTTCTGGAGCATCAATTGTCGCTCCTTTTCTAAGAACACAGCACATATATTTGATTTTCTGACCTCAGAGACTCCCGATGCCTTGTTCCTAACTGAAACCTGGCTCCATGCCAGTTCAGGCCCAGATGTTGCTAGCGCCCCCCCCTCCAGGCTATGTCATTTCTAGAAGGGACAGAGGAATTAGGAAAGGAGATGGGATTACTGTAATTTTTAAAGATAATTATTCCTGTAAATTTGAGACCCAACCTTTTCCAGATTGTGAAGATTCTCGGGGGACATTGCGCCTGCTCGCAGAGATGACTCAGTCAGAAGGAAGCCCTAGAAGAAGCTAGACTTAGACTCTCTTAATAACCTTTTAATAGCGAATCCTCTGGACATCAATTTACCTTGTTGTTCTCTAAATCCCGCGGTGGCTCACTGGTTAGCTAAGTCTATTGATACCTGCCTGCCCTTGGTATTAAAAAGTAGTTCTATCATCACCCTCCTGCCTTATGGTTCAATAATGAGCTAAAGGCTCTGAAATTCAAGTGCAAACTATTGGAAAGAGGATGGCGAAAGATCTATACCCTCAGCGGCAAGTCTGATTATAAGGCCGCCTTAAATACTTACCATCGGGCCTAGAATGCAGCGAAAATCTCCTTTGTCTCGAATACCATCGCCAATTCATCTATCTGTCCACAGGCTTTATTCTCCATGGTAAAAAATCTGGCGGGATCGAACACTGTTCCGACGAGACTCAATGCAACAACATTGCAAACTATTTCATCTCTAAGGTCGAGACGATACACAGCTCATTAAAAACCTCCAGTTAGTGAGTCCCTGGCCTGACATTACTTGCGGGAGCTACCATGCCTCAGCTGCCAAGATTTCCATATGGTCTTCCTTCAAGGATAGATCTTTCTTAGATTGCCTAGCTAGGGTATAATCTGGCTCTCCTCTAGACCTCTCCCTGTTAACATCTTGCAACAGCTTCTGCCAGAGGCTCTTGGAGTTCTTAAAGCACTTCTAAATGCATCCTTACGTGAATCTTGCGTTCCCTTAGATTAGTAGCTTGCAATGGTTGTTCCTTTGCTAAAAAAGCCCGGAGCTGATCCTTCGATTATGTCTAATTTCCTCCCTATTTCACTGTTGCCGGTCCTTTCCAAAATCCTGGAAAAACACGTCATCTGCCAGCTCTCAGTGCATGTGGAAAGCTCGGGTTTTTTATTTCCATCCCAAAAAGGATTTAGTACTCATTTTTCTACAGAAACCACTTTGCTTGGGGTCACTGAGAAATTGCGCTCCTGCCTAGAATTCGATACTGTGTCTCATACCATCCTACTAAAGTCTCTCCGGTCGACAGGAGTGGAAGGGCCCGCTCTTACCTGGCTGTCCTCCTTTCTTAGTGACCGTACATTCCAGGTTTTCTCCTCTAAATCTTCATCTACTGTACTCTCATCTGCGTATGGAGTTCCTCAGCGGTCCACTTTGAGCCCTATGCTCTTTAATATCTATGTGAGACCCCTGGCATCTATTGTGGAGGATGCGGTTTTATCCCTTTACTCGTACGCCGATGACACGCAAATTATTTTTTCCTTGTCCTCTACGAAGGAAGGTTCCTTTTCCTCCCTTCAGGTGGGGTTACAGAGGGTGTTGGAGTGGATGTGTGCTAACCTACTGAAACTAAACGGAGACAAGAAAGAGGTTGTTATTCTAGGCAAACACAAGCATCTTTGACATCCTTAACATTGGCCACTGGAAATGGGTAGTCTTCCCCAACCTGTTACCCAAGATCGTAATCTTGGGTTTATTATTGATAACAACCACTCAATGCGGCAACAGGTGGTTAGTGTCACCGCCACTTGGTTTACCATTCTAAGATGGCTGCGGAAAATCATCTGGATGCTTCCAGACTCCACTAAAAGACTAATGTATTTGTAAATGTAATAATGAATCTTTGTATGTCTTTTTATTATTTTTATCAAAATCGAATAAAGTATTTTGACTGACTGACTGACACTAAAAGAACGGTAGTTCAGGCACTGGTCACCTCTTGCCTGGACTAAGGTAACGTTCTGTATTTAGGTGGAAGTCAGGAGGTGCTGAGGAAACTCCAGGTGGTCCAGAACTCCGCAGCTCGACTCCTATGTCATATCCCAAGGAAAGTATCCATCTCTCCCTTCGTTCTGGACTTACAATGGTCCGCATCGACAGTCGCATTAAATTTAAGACCCTGTGTTTGGTCTTTAAAATCAAGCAAGGGACCGCTCCAGCTTATCTTCAGGAGCTTGTTCATCCATATGTCCCTTCCCGGTCTTTACGCTCAGCCACCCAAGGCAATCTCGTAACACCTAGTTGTAGACTTACCATAATGGGAGGTCGCTCCTTTTGATTTCTAGGCCCTAGATTATGGAATTCTCTTCCTAGTTTCATGAAACAAGAATCTCTCTACCTTAAGTTTCGGCGAGCTATTAAGACCTGGCTTTTCTCTCAGTGACTAGCTTGCCGTTTACTTAGTCTGCAGTAGTAGACATGTCTGCACCGGGAAACCCCGTCTAGGGTAGCTGTGCGCGTTATAAATTCAATTAATAATAATAATAATAATAATACTAATAACACCTAGGAGAGACTTCAGGAGTTCAGAATATGTACAGATATTTCAGATCCTCACTCCACAGTGCTTCTAGCACAAAAGTTCATTTTTGGAAGCACTTTACTACAATGATGAAAGTGAACTATACAATTTTATTAGCCCCATGGCATATAAAACTAATTTTATACCGGTCCTCCATAAAAATACATAACCTCCCACACCTAGGATACCCCAGGGAGAACCTGGGGGGACCTAATATGCCACATTATTGTGGTTTGTCAAATTATAAGAGCCCCAAATACCAATGTTGTGTTTGGGCACAATTCACATTTTAAAAGCAGCCCTGCAATACAGGGCTGCTTTAAAACTGATCTCAGTTCTCAGCAGTGCACATGTGCAAATGCAGAAAGGGCTGCTGGCCTCTAAACTGCCATGCCGTATTCTATGGTAGGAACTAAAATGTAGTTTGAATCCCTCAGCCCTATTAAGTACTAGGGCCTTATTGGGGAGGTCGTGCCAATCATAGGGGTACCCTAGCCCATAGTGTACCCTTGTGTATGTAGGCGTTTTCACTGTATTCTAAGTGTATTTTCAGCATAACACTGGCCCCGGGCCTGGTTAGGCAGCGCCCAGGGACAGTCAGAGTCAGTTACCACCAGTTCCAGTCAGCAAGAAATGGGGGTGTCCAGGGCATAGGATGACTTTGCAAAAACTAGACTTTCCCCAAACTTAAAAAAAAGATATTGTGTTCTCTCCTTTCTACCGACTTTCTCCACTTCATGTCACAGTCTTTATGTTAGACTTGCCATCTTTTGGCGTGATTTTCCCTTACCTCTTGCTTCTGACCTCCTTTTTTTGACTGTATGCTGCACTTTTTGCTGGTTTTAGGATTCTTGGCACTTTCCCACCTCTGACCAGAGCAAATTGAAAGTGGTCTCTGTGTAAATTGTATTTGTGATTGGTTTATCCATGATTGTCATATTTGATTTACTAGTAAGTCCTTAGTAAAGTGCACCAGGTTTGCCCAAAGTCTGTAAATGAAATGCTACCTGTGGGCCTGCAGCACTGATTGTACCACCACATGAGTAGCCTTGCAAACCTGTCTCGGACCTGCCACTGCAGTGTTTGTGTGTGCAGTTTTAAGCTGCCATTTCAACCTGGCAAGTCAACCCACGTTCATAAGAAAAGAAAGTTATGCTGTTCCTAAGTAAAAAAGTGTCTGTGCAAGGGAAGTGACACCAACCAACGTGACCATTTGGTTCAGAGTTGGAAATCCTTTTGTTAGAATGTAATGCCCGTAACACACCCAAATGGGTGTCATGCTTTATCATCTGGGCTGCTCCTCGTTGAGTCGGCGGTGCAATACCCAACGGGCTCCCTGTAGTAGGGGAACTTTAGCGGAGATCTTTTTCCAACTGCCTTATGGTGAAGTGCAGGTGTGGGGCCAGAACTGTGTTTGATGTATGGTTTATGTATGTGGTTTAAAATAGGGCCCGGAGAACCCTTGTGATGAAATGTTAATCAATGAGTCTACTACTCTAGTTAAAATGAACAATGCGGCGCTTAGTTAAGTATAATGTCTCAGGTCAAAGCGTCTCTATTAGTATATTGTTTCTCGCTTAACATGCGATTCATCAGGACCTCTATCATGAAGACTATCTACACTCTATGGTTGGCGATATGGCAACACTAAGTGTAGCAAGTTCCCAATGGGAGTTGTCCCCCAGCGCACCGCTTTAGGTGATACCAAGGTATAATAAAGTTGAAACAGACAAAAATTTGTATTTCATTTGTTCATTAGTTGCAATTTTTCATGATTTCCAATCAGTATAAGATATCTCCAATTTCTTTTGCTTTAAATGTAAGGTTTCTTAAACATCAGAAAGATACATCCGCATTCTTTAAACATAAATCCCAACAGTCCCTATGCATTTCGGGCTGGTGTAGCCCTTCGTCGGGGAGGGGTCTGTAATTCAAAAGAATAACACAAATTACATTTCGAGAAGATTTCTCCACATATTAACACAATATAGAATATTGAAACATTTACATGTGACTTTGCAGTTGGTTAATACATGCACTGTGCATCATCAATGATTAAAATACATCAGGGGAAAAAAAAACAATGATATCCAAAAAATACCATTGCCCAAATAACGTGCTACAGCAGCGAGTGAAATATACCAATAATAGTTGAGTCTGAGCTCAGAAAACAAGAGGGCGTGTGCAACTACATCAGAAATCTAAACGTGGCGATCCTGTAGTGAAAATATCGGACGGTGTATTAAATAAGATCAAGAAAACTAGTGTGAAAGAGGGTACAATTAATCAACGTGCTGGAGCATTTTCAAGTAGGAAACAGAAGTTTAAAAGAGCTCGTAAGTAGGTCATCGAATCTAAATAAAACCAGAGTTCCAGAAAGTGTAAAAAATAATATGCGAGGCTCGTAAATCAATCTGTGAGCATGCAACGAGTATTAGAGGAGAGGGTTTATGGCGAAACTTACTCGTTTAAATGTGCGGTCCGGTCCAAGGATTTCCGGATACCTCGGTGTTGCCGGTCGGCGTGTGCTGAAGTTAAAAGCAACACTGCCGGGCAGTGAGTTAACAGTGATGACGGACTCAAAATAGTCCGGAGAATGTAAACCCATAGCGGGAGCCATATTAGTGTGGTGAAAGCCACAGTAAACACCGGGGTGAAATAATTGCAAAAATGTTCCATGCATTATGTGAATCATGTGTACAGAAACGCGATGCGAACATATGGGAATGAATGTGTGTAAAAAAGAAACCTCTTGAAGAAAAACAAATAAGGTGAAATAAAGTAAAACAAAATGGGGTAGTCCAATATGAGTCGTGAAAAGAATAATAGTGTCATTAGGTATGCAAGTCAATACAAAGCATAATTCAATCAATCAGTAGATGAACCATAATCACAGTGTAATCAAGTATGATATGTAAAAGGTCACAGATAACAAAGGAATTCCATACGGATCATTCAGCCCCGTGGGCTGCATAGTGCTCAAGTACCGTATCCAAAAGTTCTCTCTCTGTAAAAGTTTATTTTTAGGGTTCATGCCTTCTTGGTTAACAACGTTCTCCAAAACCATGAACTGTAGCTGAGCTACATTGTGTCTCCGATCCAGAAAATGTGAAGCCACCGATGATTTAGTGTTAGCTGTTCTTATATTACTTTTGTGCTCCAGAATTCTGGTTCTTATTCTCCTTTTGGTGTGACCTACATAGCATAAGCCACACGGGTATTTCAATAGATAAATTACGTTTGACGTGTTACATGTCTCATTAACTTTAAGTTAAATTTTGTTGCCTTTCATAGGATGGTGTAACACATTACCATCTAATCACATTGTTACAATTGCTACAGCTGTAGCAGGGCTATAATCCCTTGTATTTTGGTGGTGAGCTTACAGGTTTAGAGGTTGTTAGTATTTCCTTGATGTTGGGTCCATGGGTATGTGCAAAGATGGGTTTTTCATTCGAAGAGTCTCCTAAAATCAGGTTCCTTGCGCAATAGTGACCAATGTTTTAAAATGATGTTCCGGTATTTATTGCTCAGGATGGAATATTTGGAAACCACAGTCGTGCGTTTTTGAGTCGTTTTTGATTTGGACTTCAATAAGTCTTCTCTTTTCATCTGTTGGCATTTAAATCTGGCATTATTCACTATGGTGTCAGGGTATCCACGGTCAATGAACCGTCGACACATGACGTCCATTTGTTGGTTTCCATCCAAGTCATTGGCTACAATGCGTTTGATCCTCATTAGTTGAAACAAGGGAAGATTATTCTTTAGGTTTTGTCTGTGGAAACTGTTGTAATGCAAGGTACTGTTGCGGTCCGTATCTTTCCTGTAGACAGTGGTTCGGAATTTCTGATTCTCCATAATTATCTGAACATCAAGGTAGTTAACTCTTTTCTGATCATAGCTCCATGTAAATTGTATACGGTCGTTGAGGGTGTTCAATTTTTCCCAAAAATATAGTGACTTGATTTCCAATCCTGACCATAACAAAAAATGTCATCAATATAACGCATGTACATTTTCCCAGATGGAGCCCATTCTGGTAAATTCAAGATGTTATTCTGTTCAAAGTAATGCATGAACAGGTTCGCATAGACAGGGGCCGCACAATTGCCCATCGAAGTTCCGTTGAGTTGAAGGTAGCATGTGTCTCCCCAAACAAAATAACTTTGATAAAGTATGAATCCTAGTAATTCCATGAGGAATGGTAGAATGGTGGGTACAAAAGATTGTCCCTTTTGAAGAGTCTTTATTTCAAGTTTGTTGAATGTTCGTGAAGAGATGTTAATCACTAAGTTGTTGTAATCAATTATTTCCTCTTGCCTTTCTTCTTCTCTGGTTCTTTTGTTTTTTCGACAGTTTTTTCCCCGCCGGGTTCTTCCTGTGTGCCTTGGCCTCCCTCTAAAAAAGGGACCGCAGTTTCAGGGGTGATGATATCTTCCGGTGTGTTTGTTGGTTTAGTAGGTTGTTTCCTTGGTTGTGCATCACTGTCAGATGAAGAAGTTTCCGTGGCCGAATAGGGATTATAAGCTTTGGGTTGGCGGCGGAGGGCATACACCTCTGCCCAGGTGTACACCTCACCTAGCTTATAGTCTATAGTATCCCTTTTGTATTTCTGTATCTTTCTTTCCTGAATATCTTGAGTGTATTTATCAAGTTGGGTATTCAAATCTTCTAACATTTGAGTGTAATCTGTTGTTTCCATCATTTCAATTACATCTTTCTTGTTGATCTCTTAAGTCAATTCTTCGAGAGTTTTAGATAATTCCTCCACAATCAATAAAATAAGATCAAGGGAGCATTTGTTGAGGATTGCAAACCACCGTTCAACGAAACGAGTGTCGTTCTTACAGAGTAGTGGTTTTAATGGGACTCAACGCTGTACCGTTCAGACAGCGAAGCCCTAGCCTGCACGCAACAACTTATCATTTTCTCAAACTTCCACGTTTAAATTCCGGTGCGTGTCTTTCATAAGATATGGCAACACTCTCACATCAGCCAAACAAATATCTATATCTGTACCTGTCAGACCTGGAACTACACAATGTTGTGAGATAACCAGGCGTCATCAGCACCTAGTAGGCCAAATTCGAGGAGTTCCTATAGTATTAGACAAGCTTGTTGTGCTGTTGTCAAGAACCTAATCAACCTACCCACGTCTACCGGGTCCGGGAGCCACCCACGTGCCATGGCCAAACCGTCTCTTTTACTACATGTAAATCACCCTTAACGTAGGCCCATGGGTAGGGTGCAGAGTATTTAACAGGTAGGACATGTACAGGTGTGTTTTACATATCCTAATAGTCAAATACTGGTAACTTTGTTTTTCACTATTGCAAGGACATTCTTTCCCATAGGGTAACATCTTTACCCTATGGGTATCTTTTAAGTGCAATTTTCCATTGGGAGCAGATAGAGATTTGGATTTTGGGATCTGTGAACACACAATCTACAAATACATATTTTGGTGCAGTTGGTTTTTAAATTGCATGTTTGAAAATGTCACTTTTTGAAAGTGGGAATTTTTTGCTGAACCAATCTCTGCCTCTGCTTGTCTGTAGAGTACACGTGTGGGTTGGCTGACAGTTTTGGCTCCTGCGCATTAACTCTAGACAGTCACACAAAGGAAGCTGAGGTGTGCCTTGCATACAATGTAATCCCATCACCAGCCTGATGAGTCTTCCTGAGCCAGAGTGGTGGTAGGAGCTGTCACTGACACCTGAATAGGGCTGTGCTTGTCATCATATATAGCTGTCTCCACCCTCTATACTGTGTCTGGGGCCAGGTAAAGGGAAAATCCAGGCCCTGTGCACTTTCCTTTGAAGTTTACCTACTTCAAACGAAGAAAGGGCTCCAGGTATTGGACCTTTTACACCAAAATTTAGAACACATCTGCCAGGAAAAATAGCTAAATGTTACAGGAGGGACTGCCACTATGCCTGTTGAATCACTGCTGACCTGCTGCTATCTGCTTCTGTCCTGGAAGTGAAAGGACTGTGCTTTGCTTTCTACATCCTGCTTCCAATGTTTTGCAAGGGCTGGTGTGTGTGTGCCTCCTTCTAAAAAGTTCCAGGGGCATAAAACACTTTATCTACCATTCCTGACTTGCAAAGTAGTGCCACATCCAGTTCCTAGGCCTTTGAAAGTGAGACCTGATAATCTGAAAGAGTAAATCTACATAAATCCAGCACCTGTTTTCTCTGCATATCGCTGCCAAACATCAATGAATTGCTGCTGCCGGCTTAGAACGTGGTTACCCGCAGAACACATCAACGGTGACTCTCACAGTAGGCCCCAGGTAGCCATTGCAGCACAACAGAAAAATCGCCTCTGCTTGAGTCCCATGTCTTGTGTCACCTATGTCTGTGGCACCGGCTCCAATGAAACACCTTCATCATGATTGAGAAATCTACATATCTCCTGCTTCGCCAATATCACATAGATGCAGCATGTCTGGATTTTCAATGCATCATCCCTGGGTGCTGGTACTTCATTGACACCCCCACAGTTAGGAACTGAGGTCACCTGTCTGGATACCGAAGCATCAACTCCCATACCAGCAAGAACCAATGCCTCAGCTCCCCTGTCTATCAGTTAGGAAACAACGCATCACTTCTCCTGTCAGTAAAGCACCAATGCATCACCTCTTCTTCTGTGTAGTAAGGGACCAATGCAGCCAAGACTTGGAACTCCCTCTCCAACCACCTCCGTCTTACCCAAGACCACCTCTCCTTCAGGTAGCAACTCAAGACCTGGCTGTTCGAGCAGTAGCGGACCCCTCTCCCCCAAGCGCCTTGAGACCCTCCGGTTGATTAGCGCACTATACAAATTTCTTGATTGATTGATTGCTTTGCTTTTCCAGACCTCATCTACCCTGTGCCTGGCACTGTCTATGACTTTTGAAGCAGTCAAGGAACTTTGTGCTATAAAGAAAGCATCCATAAATTGAATTTGCTGAAACTTTTAAAAGTGATATCTTGATTTGTGTGTATTGGATTGTTTTTCTTTTGGTCTTGTTTTATTCAGATAACTATTGGCTATTCTAAACTGGTGTGGTCTCCGTTTGTAGGGTTTTCACTGTGTTACCGTGTATATTTACAAATGCTTTACACATTGCCTCTGAGAAAACCCTGACTGCTCGTGCCAGTTTACCAAGGGGGTAAGTAGGGGTTATAATAGCTGTGTGACTCCCTCACCCTGACTAAAGCGATAGGCCCTTCTTGGACAGGTTCCAAACCACTGGCAACTAGAAACACCATTTCTAACACTTTCCCATAATATATTTTGAGCAGAAATAAATACTGTCTTGTTATCATGTCAAACAAGTAGGAGGACCCCACTCTAACTTGTAGAGGACGGTGGGGAAAGTAATTGCAAAAAGAAAACAAACGTCCGGGTTCGTTGGACAGTCAGGATGTTGTCTTATTTTAGTATAGGACTAATGGGTATCACCTTTAACAACCTGGGGTAATTATCAAATGCTAGAGGGGCATATTTTCCATGAAGAAGGCAAAAATTACACACTTGTTGTAAGGCAAAGAACATACATTAATATAATTGCCTATGATAGGAAAATTGCGTCTATGTTATTTGATAGAACAAACACGGGGAAATGACAGGATCCAAACAAGTTGATTCAGGTATCTGAAGCCAATCTAATGCATTTACTTGCAACAAAATAGACAAGTTATTAAACAAATTATTTGATTAAAAACGTTTTTTGATTAAAAACATATCACTACATTTGTTTGGTAACAGTATACAGGTTTTTATTACACAATGCAACAATATAAAAATACATTAAAATCATTAAATAATGAACATCTCGGAATGGGGCAGGTACATAGACGATATTTTCTTTATTTGGACAGGAGATGCAGTGACGTTGGGTGAATTTCTGCTTTGGTTAAACCTTGGAGATCCCAACCTTAAGTTCACCTCACATATTAACAAACAATATGTAGAATTTTTGGACATTATGATAAAACACACTGAGGGCTACCTCACTGTGGAACTTTATACAAAACCCACAGATAGGAATACGATGTTGCACTTCCAGAGCAACCATCCAGCCTCACAGAAGACCAATATCTCTTTTGGCCAATTTTTGAGGCTCAAAAGGAATTGTACTTCAATGCTGGACTATGAAAAACATGCGACAAATCTAAGAAATAAATTCTTAGAGAGAGGCTACCATAAAAGAATGATCAGACATGCATATAAGAGGGCCACATATTTCAATAGGGACAATCTGTTCATACCTAAAGAAAAGACCCAGGATCTCCAAAATTCCATTATGTTCGTCACCAATTTCTCACAAGTGAGCCACAGAGTAAAAAACATTATAAATAGGAACTTGCACCTAATAAAAGACAAAACCAAGACTCCGATTCCCAAACCCATCTTCTCATATAGAAGAAATAAAACCATCAGGAATTGTTTGGTGCATACATACAGAGAAAAGGGCACAAATAGCCAGCGCACTATTAATGAGACCCCCATGCCAACGGGAACATACCCATGTTCAGGTTGTAGTAACTGCTCAAGTATCATCAAAGGAAATATTATAACAGTGAATGATAGACCTGTAAACGTGAAAAGTTTCATGAACTGTAGAACCAAAAACATTATATATTTAATCCAATGCCCTTGCCAGAAATCCTATATAGGTGAAACGTCCAGAGAAATTAGATTACGCTTGAATGAGCACAGATCAGCCATAAGGACAAACAAATTAGGGGCACCACTAACTGAGCACTGGAGAAATGCAGGTCATCAAATTGATGATCTCAAATGGTGCGGCCTAGAGAAAATCACAGCAAGTAAGAGAGGAGGTAATTTAGACAACAAAAGGAAAAGGAGGGAACAGTTCTACATGTCCTCATTTAATAGCGTAAGATGCGGTCTGAACTCAAGAGAGGATTGGGAAAAAATAATTCTGAATTGATGATACAACTCAAATAACTATTAAACCGCCTAGCCCCGCAATACACCAAACAATCAAGAGTAATCCTTTCGCAATTAACCTAGGATATAAAGGATTAAGCGCAAAAGTTCTTACTATATAAATCAATTCGAGGACGGCGCTTTTATTCCTACTAAATGAATTGATATAAGGAGGTATACAGAAATAGAAATTAGAAAATAGCAGATGGAAACCAGACATGAAAATCAGAATAATAGGCCAGCGAATTAAACCACTGTCAAATTTGCCTATTGTGACTCGGGGAACGGGTGTATATCCTATAGATATATCAGAGGGCAGAGGGGTAATAGCAACACGTCCCACAGCCAATATTCTAAGGTTAAAAACCCACGAGGTATGACCCCTTTTAGTAAATCATTGTAAGATCCACAACATACTATAATAAGGGTAACGCAGTCATATGATCGCGCCCTTTAATGTGGAAACAGCAGGATGTGAGCATACAAAAAGAAGCGATTGATACATCATGCGTTTAAACTATACACAATTACGAGCGTGGGCCAAAAGAAAGATACTTTACAGCCACTGGTCAAATAGTAACAAGAAACCACTAGAGTAATCCCGGCAGCCTTAATACAGTGAAATCGAACAAATTGTAATAACAATTGGCAGCAGAGCCATAGGAACACGTTCACTCGCAACTCAACCAATAGGATGTAGCCTAATAAAAAGTTCAGCCAATAGGAGCAAGCTACCCAAAACGACAGCCCACAGGCACGTCTGTAACAAAATAGGGAATTCAGAGACTATTTAAACAGCTTACGTATAGGCGCCAAAGTGGTAATGTTTCATTAACAAAACCGCTTATCATTATAATTCCAACAAAATTAGGGTATGTGTCAACAATATGCGGGAAAAAAATACATAAGAAGAGAGCAACAACGTTACCATAGTAACGCGTCTTCTTTCCCTAATCTAATAGGCTTAGTATAACTAGAGAATAAGCCAATCAGTACGAGCCTGCAAGGTCATCAGTCACCATAGCGACCTCGTTTGTTTATTTAGAGACAATTCCAACCAATTGAAAGCACCCAATGAAAACGAGGAAATTTAGGCGCCCAATGAATCGACAACTACTATTTAAGTTACCGCACGGCTTGTTCCATTCATTTCCAAAAAACGCCGTGCGGTGATCATAAGGACGGGCTGCCAGGAAGGAAGGAGCAGGGAGGCCGACTACAATCATATCGGTAAGCGAAAGTACCAGAGTATTGTCTTATCCAGACTAGAGAAACTTAGCAACTATTTGTATAACCGTATCTTTGCTGGTCCTTTGATTAATTTTGCAAGAGACCAAGATATAAGAAACCCCAGGAAAGATCTGAGTTTAAAAAATCAGTATGCCCCAACTATATATATTTAAATATAAACAATATGTCTCAATGGTAGAATTTACAAATAAGTGTGCACGTGTTTCGGTAAAAATAGGAGTATAACACTTGGCAAATAACCCCCACAGATATCAACCAAACAGAAGAAGATAATCACGCAACATTTATCGTGTGTGATACATACCTTTACCTAATTGAAAGAGGTTTTCGGTTTGCAACCAACACTCCGACTCTCACGGTGAGTGTTACCAAAAGTATAATAAAGTAAATGAGTGCGTGACATGAAGCAAAAGAGAGATATTCTATAATATTAATATTAATTCTATAGGGAGAACAGTGCCAGACGATTTATTACATAGAACGGTGGCTCCTCCTGGCAGCGAAAGACACGGCAAACATAGAGCCTTATTAAGGTATGTGTCTAGAAATGAGCAAAAATAGGGTAGTAACAATTATAATTAAAAAGGATCCTCCATATCTATATTTTTATATCCACAGGCATAAAAGGAGAGTATTAAATCTCCCACGATATATTTTTATAAGCTGATCTGGAAGTAGTGGAAATTCAATTAACCCACGACTTTGGTATGTAACAAAAGTTTTTTTGAGTATATGCAGCCCAAATATGAAAATCAACATGTTCATACAAAGTGGTCATTTAGTATTTGTATGTCTTTATTCAAGAGACAGAGCAACTTTGCGAATACTCAGTAAGCAAAGCACCAAAAGTCCAAATTTCCCAAAAAGGACTCCTCATAGAACCAAGAAGTTCCATCCAGGTGGATAATAAATTCATTTGGATCAACAAGGTACGCACCTAATCATAGGGGGTACTTGTCTTTTAGTTAGGGAGTAAATGGGTATCTCTTATACAAATAGTATACATATCCAAGGGGAAGGCAAATAGTGATAGGATTATATATATATATATATCTGTCAAGGAGAAAACCATGTGAATTGTATAAAAGCGACAATGTACAGTGTAATATGTGTTTAGACTAGGCGAAAAACATTGTATCCTTGATCGGGTGGTTAGAAGCAACAATGGACAGACAAATAATGCATCAGACGTTCTTTACCTGTTTGGTAACTTTGTGTTTTGTGATTTTAATTGTCTAGAATCAGTCCTGATGAAGGCGTACTAGAAAAAGCCGAAACGCTGCGTCGACCCTTTGATTCTGTGACCTTTCTATTTAATAACATTGTGATGATCATGTTCATTATTTAATGATTTTAACGGATTTTTATATTGTTGCATTGTGTAATAAAAACCTGTATACTGTTACCAAACAAATGTAGTGATATGTTTTTAATCAAAAAACGTTTTTAATCAAATAATTTGTTTAATAACTTGTCTATTTTGTTGCAAGTAAATGCATTAGATTGGCTTTAGATACCTGAATCAACTTGTTTGGATCCTGTCATTCCCCGTGTTTGTTCTATCAAATAACATAGACGCAATTTTCCTATCATAGGCAATTATATTAATGTATGTTCTTTGCCTTACAACAAGTGTGTAATTTTTGCCTTCTTCATGGAAAATATGCCCGTCTAGCATTTGATAATTACCCCAGGTTGTTAAAGGTGATACCCATTAGTCCTATACTAAAATAAGACAACATCCTGACTGTCCAACGAGCCCGGACGTTTGTTTTCTTTTTGCAATTGTTATCATGTCACCCTACCGATCTCCCTCTGTAGGACCCCAATCCAAAAAGAGTATTAAAGAAAACAAAGATCTGGCCTTCCATTGTTCTCGATCACCTCCTTCAGTAAAACTCTTAATACACGACTGTGAAAAATGAATGTTAATTGAGGTGGCAAAAGTGTGGATACCAGCAAAGTTACCTAGAATAAAAATGGGATATTTAGCCTGTTTACTTAGATGTATTTAAAACAAATCATTGATGCTTATTGTTTAAATTAATTCTTCGTAGTTCCGCACATGCTGTCTCTATCTTCAGGTAGTATTAAAGCATTGGATTATCAAGGCACCCCCCTGGAAAATAACTACAGCAGGTCTGGGAACAGGGAGAAAAACAACCAAAATAAACTACAACATTAGAGTTCCCTCTAGACCTAAATTTCTTTAAACAATGCTTGTCTAAGCTCAGATAAGGGGCATCATGAACATGGTACTCCACACAAGACAATTGCTTATTTTTACATATTTTATTTCATTTTTTTCTTTTCTTTTGTAAATAAAACACTACATTGATATTACACCACCTAATTGAGGGGAATAAGCACACCAATTGTGGACACCATTGTGGGAAAAGATTCACATTCAAACTTAGAACAAAGGTCTTTTCTGTAGTAAATTGATTCCCCAAGATATACTCTCAATAAACTAGCTCCTGGATGATGACTGGAGTTTCACTACATTCATGGCTTTAAACACAAAAAACATTTGCTTCTGAATAAGAAGTCAAATTAGAATCTTTAAAACTACTGTCTTCCACCATCTTTGGGGCATATTATCGCAGGCTACCTCTGGTCTTTATCGCCCTGGTAGCGCGTAATTAACAACGCGTTACTCCAGGGCGACAAAAAATCCAGAGATAGCGAGGTCATCGCCCTTTTGCAGGGAACATCACTGGTTTTCCAGCGATATTCCATGCAAAAGGGCGGTAAGCTTGCTGATACGACCCACGGGGTCGTATCAGCATAATCCACCCCCTATGTTAGGGATGGCTACGTCAGGATTTTAGCAGACGTTAGATTTTGGCGAAAACTGCAGTTTTCGCCAGAATCTGATGTGTGCTAAAATCATGTGGGCTGCCTTGTAAATATTGCGATGTAAACGTTAGAGATATTTGCAAGGTAGTCTATCTGGGGTACGCCCAGTAACGCCCACTTTGCTTCTCATTGGAGAAGCAAAGGGAGGTGTTGGGAAAAAGGGTGCTAACATGCGATTATGCATGTTAGCACTCTCTTGTAAAAAGGGTGCTGGTTTTATCTGCGCTTTTTTTGCTTTGCAAGCCAAAAAAGTGAGATAAAGCCCTTGTAAATATGCCCCTTAGTGAGAATGATATATTCAAGATAACTGTTCCAAAATGAGTTACTAGAGCAAACTCACCATTTCCCCACCTCTCTCTGATCTAATGAAACTAAGTATGGGCGAATTTTGCGGATTTTCGGTCTGCAAATTAGCACAAAATTGCCCAAAAAATCTGCGAGTTCGTGAAAAATCTGCAAACTCGCGGATTTGCACTAATTACTGTTTCTACTGGCAAACAGTGAGAGCTAGCTTGTTGGGTAAATGTACAGTGCTTTTCCAACACTGCAGCTGCGAAAGGGCCAGAAGAGTTGTCTCCAGTGACCATGTGTGTGTTACTATGCCATCGCGCCGGAGGGCGCAGGGGTCCCTTGAGTGATCTGTCCATTATAGTGGGTAAATGGCGGGAAGACGGTGCACACCGCTAGTGTGGGGGCGGGGCCAAAGAGCAGGGCTTCTATGCGAGTTCACATGCCTCTTGTGTGTATAAGGTCAGAGACTGATCAGAGCAGCAGATGAGAAGAAAGAAGCTCCTGGACACAGGAACTGCACGGGTATTGCGCTCGTGAAAGTGAAGGATGCAGAGGTCTCTATCCAGCATCACAGCTAATTTTCGACAGTAGATAATCTGGAGAAAGCACACCTGCCCAGGCTCTACAAAGCTCACGATTGATTTTAGGCTGATGAATGTGTTACTGAATTTGAGCTTCAACTGGGGAACCTGCTTTATTTATATATGTAAGTGCTACTGTTGAGTTTTAATTTTTGTGACGGGAGCATTGTGCCAGAATGAATCCTACCCTGCACGAAGATGCCAGCCACCGTTTAAAAAATATATATAAGCCCGCGAGCGGATTTGCAGATATTTCTGCAAATTTGCGAGATTCGCGGATCGCGAAATTGCCAAAAATCCGCAAATTCCGCAAGCGTAACGGATCTTCCGCCCATACTAAAATGAAACATGAGGGAGGCAGGAAATATCAGATGATTAGGCCACCAGCCGACCATCATTCTATTGCCTCCTTCTGGTCTACTGAGACCAGGTCATGTGACAGATCAGTGCCCACCCAGGCATCAGATCCAAAGACTGCTGTCTTGTAGCTGTCTGAACTTAGGTGGCAGAGCGGGCTAAAGAACGGTGATGGATTAAACCCAGATCTGTTGACTGGGTGTGAGTGTTTGATTGGTTCAGATGCTCCGTTCATCACCACCCCCTTTTGTACCGCTTTGTTCGTCATAAGTTGGGAGGGTATGCTCAGACGTGAGTCCCTTTCTCACTTTGCCACTGGATTCAAGCAAGCCTGGCTGAAGACGGCTGTAATGCCAGAAACCGGTCCCAGGAAGCTTGTTTCCGGTCCAGGAAAGGCATGGCTTGTCAGTTCGGGCTGGACGGTTCCCATCAGGCACTGGGTCAGACTGATTTGCATATGGCCATGTCTGAACTGGGGTGGCAGAGTGGGCTAAAGAACGGTGTTAGATTAAACCCAGATCTGGTGACTGGGTGTGAGTGTTTGATTGAATCAGATTCTCCGTTCATCACCACCCCCTTTTGTACCGTCTTGTAGCAACAGCAGACATTGGAACTTTTTCTTCACTGCTTTCAATTCGGAGCAAAAACATAATCTTATTTTCTTGTGCTCTTTATAATGACTGTTCATTCCTCATAGGTACTCCAAATGACATCATGGACAATGAGAGCAAAGTTTCTATCTCCTTCAGTTGTTCCGAAGTAAATTGCATTTACCAACAAAATCACTTATGATGAATAACTGTAGAGCAACTACATTAGTGTACCTCGAAAGAATGGCTGTTTGTGTAATTAACAACGCGTTACTCCAGGGCGACAAAAAATCCAGAGATAGCGAGGTCATCGCCCTTTTGCAGGGAACATCGCTGGTTTTCCAGCGATATTCCATGCAAAAGGGCGGTAAGCTTGCTGATACGACCCACGGGGTCGTATCAGCATAATCCACCCCCTATGTTAGGGATGGCTACGTCAGGATTTTAGCAGACGTTAGATTTTGGCGAAAACTGCAGTTTTCGCCAGAATCTGATGTGTGCTAAAATCATGTGGGCTGCCTTGTAAATATTGCGATGTAAACGTTAGAGATATTTGCAAGGTAGTCTATCTGGGGTACGCCCAGTAACGCCCACTTTGCTTCTCATTGGAGAAGCAAAGGGAGGTGTTGGGAAAAAGGGTGCTAACATGCGATTATGCATGTTAGCACTCTCTTGTAAAAAGGGTGCTGGTTTTATCTGCGCTTTTTTTGCTTTGCAAGCCAAAAAAGTGAGATAAAGCCCTTGTAAATATGCCCCTTAGTGAGAATGATATATTCAAGATAACTGTTCCAAAATGAGTTACTAGAGCAAACTCACCATTTCCCCACCTCTCTCTGATCTAATGAAACTAAGTATGGGCGAATTTTGCGGATTTTCGGTCTGCAAATTAGCGCAAAATTGCCCAAAAAATCTGCGAGTTCGTGAAAAATCTGCAAACTCGCGGATTTGCACTAATTACTGTTTCTACTGGCAAACAGTAAGAGCTAGCTTGTTGGGTAAATGTACAGTGCTTTTCCAACACTGCAGCTGCGAAAGGGCCAGAAGAGTTGTCTCCAGTGACCATGTGTGTGTTACTATGCCATCGCGCAGGAGGGCGCAGGGGTCCCTTGAGTGATCTGTCCATTATAGTGGGTAAATGGCGGGAAGACGGTGCACACCGCTAGTGTGGGGGCGGGGCCAAAGAGCAGGGCTTCTATGCGAGTTCACATGCCTCTTGTGTGTATAAGGTCAGAGACTGATCAGAGCAGCAGATGAGAAGAAAGAAGCTCCTGGACACAGGAACTGCACGGGTATTGCGCTCGTGAAAGTGAAGGATGCAGAGGTCTCTATCCAGCATCACAGCTAATTTTCGACAGTAGATAATCTGGAGAAAGCACACCTGCCCAGGCTCTACAAAGCTCACGATTGATTTTAGGCTGATGAATGTGTTACTGAATTTGAGCTTCAACTGGGGAACCTGCTTTATTTATATATGTAAGTGCTACTGTTGAGTTTTAATTTTTGTGACGGGAGCATTGTGCCAGAATGAATCCTACCCTGCACGAAGATGCCAGCCACCGTTTAAAAAATATATATAAGCCCGCGAGCGGATTTGCAGATATTTCTGCAAATTTGCGAGATTCGCGGATCGCGAAATTGCCAAAAATCCGCAAATTCCGCAAGCGTAACGGATCTTCCGCCCATACTAAAATGAAACATGAGGGAGGCAGGAAATATCAGATGATTAGGCCACCAGCCGACCATCATTCTATTGCCTCCTTCTGGTCTACTGAGACCAGGTCATGTGACAGATCAGTGCCCACCCAGGCATCAGATCCAAAGACTGCTGTCTTGTAGCTGTCTGAACTTAGGTGGCAGAGCGGGCTAAAGAACGGTGATGGATTAAACCCAGATCTGTTGACTGGGTGTGAGTGTTTGATTGGTTCAGATGCTCCGTTCATCACCACCCCCTTTTGTACCGCTTTGTTCGTCATAAGTTGGGAGGGTATGCTCAGACGTGAGTCCCTTTCTCACTTTGCCACTGGATTCAAGCAAGCCTGGCTGAAGACGGCTGTAATGCCAGAAACCGGTCCCAGGAAGCTTGTTTCCGGTCCAGGAAAGGCATGGCTTGTCAGTTCGGGCTGGACGGTTCCCATCAGGCACTGGGTCAGACTGATTTGCATATGGCCATGTCTGAACTGGGGTGGCAGAGTGGGCTAAAGAACGGTGTTAGATTAAACCCAGATCTGGTGACTGTGTGTGAGTGTTTGATTGAATCAGATTCTCCGTTCATCACCACCCCCTTTTGTACCGTCTTGTAGCAACAGCAGACATTGGAACTTTTTCTTCACTGCTTTCAATTCGGAGCAAAAACATAATCTTATTTTCTTGTGCTCTTTATAATGACTGTTCATTCCTCATAGGTACTCCAAATGACATCATGGACAATGAGAGCAAAGTTTCTATCTCCTTCAGTTGTTCCGAAGTAAATTGCATTTACCAACAAAATCACTTATGATGAATAACTGTAGAGCAACTACATTAGTGTACCTCGAAAGAATGGCTGTTTGGTCAGCACAAGCTACTCAAAGAGATTATTTAAACTAAAAGGTAATTCGAATTTGCTCAGTGACGTATCAGTTATACTATGGCAGGCATCAAAATATATTTTAGAGGACAATTACACCTGATGTTTTGCAGGAGTTGTGCTCCAGTTTTAGATCAGATTTCAATAAAATGTAGGTTTAAAAAAGAAAAAAAGTGTCAAAATAAATAACAGAAGATATTATGTAGGGGTAGGAGGAACTTGAGGACTTTCACTCCGCCTAATTCTGAAAGGGTGGAATCGGCACTTTACGCTGATTTTTAGCACCAGGAACTTTCTAAGCGCTGCAGAATCAGTGGGTCAGAGGATGCTCTTCCTTGCTGCCACTTGAGTCGATTTTCTACTCGAGCTGCCGCTTTCTCACCGCAAAGAATCATGACTGCACATGACATGAATACCACTGTTTGTACAGGGGGTTGAAATTATTAGTTGTGGGATTTTTACCTAACTCAGCAATCACTGTGGACCTTTAAATACCTCACCGTTCATTGAATTTCAACAGATCAAGCCTATCTCAATTTACCAGGTGAAAAGTGACCGGAATTTAGCGCACAAAAATATCCACGTTTTTTCCCCCCATAACTTGGAAAAGGCGCACCCGATAAATAAGGTACCACGGGGAATCATTATTTAGGAGGTTTGATAAATAACACCTGGATTCCAATAAACACAGAATTAGAGCCTATGGGGCAGATTTACAAGCCCCTTGCGACACTTTTACGCCGCCGTTGCGTCACTTTTGTGACGCAGCGGCGCGTAAACAATGCGCCACGTTGCGGCTTATTTACAACGTGACGCATCTAGGCAGATGCGTAACGTTGTATAGCCCTGCGCCACATGAAACCTGCGTCAGGTTTCATGTGGGCGTTCTGTCGCAGGAAAGCCCCGTAAAACTGACGCAGTGAAATCTACAAGATTTCACTGAGTCAGTTTTACAACGCTGCTGCGTCAAATCCTCACGCCTGCTTCAAGCAGGTGTAAGGAGTGACGCACCACATTGAGTATTGGTGGCCCCTGTGCATTGCAGGAGTTGCGTCACGCTTGCGACGACATTCCAGCAATGCGCCACCCATACGCCACAAGATGCGTCACGCATCTTCCCTTCCTTGCACCATGGTGCGCCGCATTGTAAATGCGGCGCATCTGTGGCGGCGGAAGGAGGGGATTGCATGACGCATCTGTTCTGGCGCATCCCTGCTGATTTGCAGAGATGCGCCAGAACATGTAAATATGCCCCATAGTGTGTATGTTCTATTTGAATAGTTTGGAAAGACAATAGCTCAGCCGGGGCAGACCTAAAATATGATCAAAATGATGTCCCAGACGCAGGCACTATCATGACATAGTTGTCACTAGGATGTCAAAGGAAGCCTTGTGCTCGATGAGTGCCAGGATGCCCACAGGCTTTTAATAATTATCACCATTATACCAATACCTGTTACAATCATGTCAGGTCTAACCGTGCTCCAGAAGTGTACGCCAACAGGTCATAGGCATCCATAGTTTGCAGTGAACCAGCCTCATAATGCTAGGACCTGCACTTTGCTATGGGTAGCCGTCTTCATGCACCAGGCTCCCAAATTTCACTGTTTAGCTCTTACCCAGGGGTAATTCCTCCATAACAGAGTCAGTTACAGAATTTTTTTTTTATTAAAACTATATTTTTTTTTTCTGTAACTGGCTGGCATGCCTGAGTAGGCAGGGCAGGAATGGGCCATGCAAGAGAGGAGTGGCTTTAGCCGGCCAGACAGACAGCCACACTTCTATTTCTCCAAACTAGCCGTGTTCACAGACAGGTCGGAGAAAAGCTTCAGGCTCCCAGGTAGTGTCTGAGTGGAAGACGGGCCGCACAGACCAAACCTGATGCTGTTCTCATAGCATAAAAGCAGCATCATGATTGGGTGGGGAGCCCTGTGTCTTCCCAGAGACTGCTGGTACTTAACCCATTCGCTGCGGGGAGACAGGGGCATGGTGACCCGGTGCTCGTGACGAGCCCAGCTCGTCATGAGGCACAGTGGAGCTGTGCTCATGACCAGCTGGGCTCGTCATGACTATACCCACTGATTGATTCTCCCACACAGGCAGGGATACAATTGCGCGTGGGCGCGCCGCAGCACTTATGACGAGCCCAGCTCGTCGTGAGCACAGCTCCACTGTGCCTCATGATGAGCTGGGCTCGTAATAAGCATGGAAGGGGTTAAGGATCGAGGCGGCTGTCGGTGTCAGAGGCAGGGAAAGGTATGTTTTTTTAAATGATTATTTTCCCCTAAATTCTCCATCCTGCCCCCAGGCCACCCCCCGCCCCCTCACTTTCGTTTTATGGCAGCGGCCCCTGCTCATACCATTCTTCTCTGTCACACACACACGTCTGCAAACAATGATGTGCATCCTTTCAAAAACAATAACTTCAGAAGACAAAGCCAAAAGCTGACTCCTTTTGTGCAGCAAACAAAATAGAAACCCCGCAAAACTGAGCAGTGCAGTGCACTTCCTCTGAAGACGAGTCTACTGTAAATGTGCTTTTGTTCCCTTTCAGTTGGTTTTCAGCCTTGCATTGATATCCATGTACAATAATCACATATCTGGTTCTGGTACTGTTCCTTTTTTTAGTAAACTGCCCACAATTGAGTGACAGATTGATAGATTTCATTTGTTGTTGAAATGCTTCTGTTGCCAACCGTACATTCATGAATTAATTGCTTTGCTTGTACATGTGCCAACGTTACACACAATGCACAAAGTACGGAGAGTAAGTGCTCGTCAAACTACATCCTTCAGTTGTCGAGCACTCAAAAGGAAACATATTGTAAATTGGAGGGACCTTACTCCTTTGTGAGTTAAGGAGTTGAGCATCCCACGGGCTGGCAAACACAAAAGTAAGCATCCCCTACAAACGGTGCTGATGGAGCATGTAAGGTAAACTATGCTCCAGAAAGCAGTCTGAACTGTATATTGTTAGAGTTGTGAGCAGGCTAGAGCAAGGTCAATCTCCACTTTACATGATGAGTTCCACTGGACCAAATAATTTACTACAGGATGCTGGAAAAAAAGTCTGTATCTGGTTGAATTTTCCTGTTTTTTTAATACATTTGTATAGTAGCAAGCTTCTGGCTCTACCTCTGTGACCCTCCAAGTTAGGGTGGGGTAGGATAATTTAGATGCACACTTTTCACTCCTGCCAGGTGGCAGAGGGTGCACAAGAAACATAGGGCCATATTATCAAGAAAGGGCGGTACATTATCGCCACTTTTATCGGCAGGAAACTGCTGCTAAAGCGGCGATAATGGGCTTGATAAGATGCCCTTGTGACTTCCCACAGAAGCCCAGGTTCGGGTGTTAATGCTTCTTTCATTTTGTTACTTGATTTTATCCTGCCGATTAAAGCGGCAATAATGTATTGCCCTTTCTTGATAATATAGCCCATAGACCTCTATTCATTTAACTCCAGCACAAACGAAATGACGTTGCTCGGAATTATAGGTGATTGTCCTCAGCTGCCTGGCGCTCCCCCGGGGCAGATACAGCTTTTGCAGCATAGCAGCCATGTTGGTTACCTACTTCCTTTCTCGGCTACCACGGTCAGAGCAGTCCTTGCCTCCTGATCTTCATCATGATGGAAACTGCACACATTTCAGTGTCAAGGCACATGTGAGAAGAGTGCAGTGCAGCACACTCATCTTGTTAAAACCTAGACCGCAGTGTCAACATTATCGGCGCCATCTGCCCCCTTTTCGAGCCTATTCATGCGCGTAAGCGGCAGCCATTTTAGATACCATGGCCTCTCTGCCCATCGCCGACAGCCAGCGCGTCTCTCTCTCTCTCTCCTGACCTCGCAGGCATACCCGCGCGCTGACAACCCCCGCTCTCACATGCCTTGTGCCATAAACCCCTCTTCAGCACAACTCTGCCTTGGAACCCCATCCTGTTCCCAGCGCGACACCTCCTTTCATTCCCTTCATGATCCCGGGTCCTTTGATAAAACCCCCTTTCCTCTGTGCCCGTTTGTCTTCCTCGTTCCCAGGCCGCCACCTGGCCCTGCGGATACTGTTTATTGCCCCCCCCCCTAGACAGTAGGAAGCTTCCCCCATCAAAGGATCCACGAGTTGATCAAAAGCCCCCACCCCATGAGATCCGATCAACTACATACATTCCGTGAATCGGCGGAATGTCCAGCTGTGCGACAATCATCACCTGTTGTGACCGGGGTGGGGACTTCAACTGTAAATGTGTGTGGGAACGGGCCTGAAGCGGGTATTCCGAGGATGTCCTTTCATACTTTAAAGCATTACAGGAATGTGTGACATGCAATAAAGATCATAAACCTGTGTATAAGAGGCCAGGCCTCAGAGATGCGGTTAGAGCACCTCGAGAAGATACCCTGTTGTCTGATTTGATGTGTTCTGCTCCGTCGGAATAAAACTTCTGTTTCCTGCCTTCCAGTCTCCAGCGCCTGCCTCTTTGTTTGGTAACTTGAGTGGGAATAGAGGCGGTTAACGCCGGGCAACTCTGAAAAAGGTCATTCGGCCCTACCTTTTTCCACAATTGGCGTCCCAAACATGGGGCCCATCAGCGACTCGTGGATCCAGTGGAAGAGGTCCTGACGACAGAGTGAACGACTGCAACGATCGGGAGAGCTCCTGTCCGATAGACCCTCGTCTGACAGCCGATCATCTGAACTTCACTGGTTCCGAACAGACCTCTCTCGAGTGATCTATGGTCCTGACTGGGAACCATCAGGAGTGCCGCGAAGATCACGAAGAATAGAATAAACTGTCCATGCGGTCCGGGTAAGGTCGTGTAAACACGACGAATTGCGAAATGATTGTTTGATTGTTTGGAAAATACTAGTATTACTCTTTTGTTGATTTGTTTGGAGATTCACTGTCTGCAAACGGAGAAACAACAGGCTCTCTCTCTTTGCAAGCAGTGAAGGATAGGTAACGCAGACTTTTGTCCCCATTGTAATCCGTCGTGCCTATCTACCTCCCCCACTGATTCATTGTTTGGCCCAAACTATTGTTTTAGGATTGTTTTCTGGAGATTCTTTGTCTGCAAACAGGGAAGAACAGGTTCTCTCTTTGCAGGTAGTGAAAGGGTAGGTAACGCAGACTTTTGTCCCCGTTGTAACCCGTCGCGCCTACTTATTCTCCCCATTGATTGTTTGATTGACCGAACATTGACTGTTCGATATTGGTTCTTTTGAGGTATTCACCGCCTGCAAACAACGAAGAATATAAATATTCTGTCTAGTCTTTGCACCCAGTGATAAGATAGGTAGTGCAGACTTTTGTCCCTGTTGTAATCCGTCATGCCTATCTTCTCCCCACTGATTGGTAGCCTGTTTAGCCCGGACCGCTTATTAGAGATGAACCATCCGGCTCCACTGGAAGGCACCCCTAATAAGGACATGTTCATGAAGCATGGATTGATCGCTATAGCTTATAGCAAGCTGTGGCATAAATATACGAAAAAGGATCGAGAAAGTCAGTGGCCACTGGTAGGATCCTTCGATGAGGATAAAATAAGCGCGCTGGAAACAGCCCTTGGGAAACACAAGACAACGCCCACTCTGCTTGATAGTCTCGGCATGTGGCGGAAAGAAACCGAACAGCGTAAAAAGAGAATGAGAGTAGGTTGGGAAAAGAGCTGCGAAAGGCAGCCCACCTAGCTGCTAAGAAATTAGAAGAAGAGATTAAGGAAAGAGAGGAAGCCAAACAGAAACTAGAGGTAGAAACATCAAGCCAGTGTCCGGTTAGAACGCCCTCTACGCTCTATCCTGAATTGCCCTTGAAACAGCGAGCCAACGATGATCTCTTGTTAGGCCCTCCGATCATCTACATGCCCCCTCCATATACCCCTTCCCAACCCTTAGCACAGCATCCACCACCCCGAAGCACAGACAAGAGTAGTACCAGAGCTTTGGCCCCCATGGCCTCTGTGCCGGCCGAACCCCTTGTATTAGATACAGCACAAGCGACAGCGTTAGATGACCCCGAGACCCGAAAAGCTGATTCTGCAAGAACGAACAGATTAAGCAAGGATGAGCGAGCAGGGATTGATAAGATAGTGAGGACATTGGTAGAAAGAAAGGAAAGTGAAGAGCATGTCACGGACATGTTCAACACGTATACAGGGAGTCACAGACGACATTTTGCCGTACGACTGTGTTACCATGTCTCGAATGCGTACGAGGACCGATATCGAGACAAAGGTCCCGAGAGCCTAACGACTCTGTATAGGAAGGTCGATATCGGGGATGAGGGCGAGTGTGATGTGACGGATCTCCTTACGCGTACGCTTGAGGTTTTCCACCACCTCACTGAACAGGAATCGGAAGCTAAACCCACTACACCTGTAGCAACCGAACCACAAACTGAACGAGCTAGCGCCATGATGCCAATAAGAGAGGCTGCCCCTTACTGGGTTCCTCCACGAGGTCTAGGAACTCACGATGACGTCAACCACCAAGATGCAAGAGGGAGGGTAGTGTACAACTGGGTCTACCAGCCATGGGATCGGCAAGATATTCTGACATTTCGGAAATCTCTGCCTGATTTACGTAAAAACCCCACTGCCTTCTATACTGAATTAGGTACAGCCCTAGGTTCAACGATTATGACCCTGGCTGACATCGACTTGTTTTTCGGGTTATGTTTGCCAGCTGATGTGTGGAAGCAAATCCGGAAAGTCGACCACCTTGAGCTGTTCGGACATACCTGGTCACAACTCGATGGCATAGATAGGCAACGAGAACCTGGACAGAAGCCTTTGAAACCCATTTTAGACCTCCCAGATAAAATCGTACAGAAATTGAAAACCCTGATTCCAGAAAAGAAAGTGGACTGGTCGATAGTAACGGCTTACCGTCAGAAACCCCAGGAGGACGTATCGGACTACCTCCCCCGGTTTGAAACGGCGTTCTCCGATTACAGCGGCCAGGACCTGACCACTGCAACCGGACACCATCTGTTTGTCCAGAATTATGTTAAGGGTTTGTCACCGGAGGTCTCCCAGAAACTACAGGCCAGCGAGAGTAGTTGGGCGGCCTCCAAACCTGCGGCTATCCTTCAGATGGCCCAATATTAGGAACACCAGAAAAATGAAAATGACAGGGCAACAGAGAAAAAGAAGAAAGACTTAACAGAAAGGGTGATGATTGCACAATTGCAAGGGGTGACTATAGGACGAGAGCAATACAAAGGAAACTATCAGACGAATGTCCCTAAGAACGCACCTCCTAAGGACCGCACCTCGACACCCCACATTGGACGTACAGACATTAGAGAGGACCAGTGCGCCTTCTGTAAAGGATTCGGCCATTGGAAATCCCAGTGCCCGGTTTTTTGGAGATGAACAGAAATAGGGACCCCAAGGACGTAGCGGGTGGACCAAGAAATAGAGGACAGCAACGGGGGCCCACAAATGACACGACTAACGATAGATCAAACAGACCGAATACATTTGACCGACCCAGACAGAATCAGTACCAACAGTCTGACTGTGAGGATGCCCACGACTTCGCATAGGACTGCCAAGGGCAAGGGAGGGATCCAGTCGAGCTCTATGTTGACCAGCAAGGTCCTTATGTCACTGCTAAGGTCCTGGGTACAAAGTCTCCATTTCTGGTAGACACTGGCGCAACACGTAGTGCGTTATCTAAATGACTGATTCCAAGGGCACCCTTGTCTGGCTCACTTGTGACATCAATAGGTTTCGATGGAACGCCCTCCACTAACCCTTTGTCCACTCCGATCCCCTTCGACTTAGAGAACAATACCACTGACACGACGTTTTTGCTTTCTGCCAATACTCCTGACGCCATTATGGGACTTGACTTTCTGAAGCATTTCCGAGCGACTATTAGATGTTCCCAAGACGGAGTTCGAGTTTTCCTGTACGACAACCCCATTCTGCTTAGACATTGCCCTTCCCGATGCATGTTTTCTATCAATGACGCTGACACGTCCCTACTCGACACTCTGCCTCCGTATCTGTGGGCCAAAACAGATTCGGGCGTAGGGCGCATGATGATTGACCTAGTGCACATTACTGTTCGACCGAACGCAATGCTCCCAAAACTTCCACAATATCGGATATCGCCCGAGGGCGAGAAGGCATTGGTAAAGATTATTCAGTCACTGATAGACGCAGGAGTGGTAGAGGAAGTGGTTAGCAACGTTTGCAACAGCCCTAACTTGCCCATCATCAAGAAACAAGGAGAGGGAGATGAGAAAGCATACCGCTTCATCATTGACCTTCGAGAGATCAACAAAGTGGTGGTACCCCAGTACCCCGTGGTCTCAGACATCACCACCATCCTGACTTTGATTCCTTCTACTGCCACCACCTTCACTGTCATTGACCTCAAAAATGCATTCTTTTCCATCCCCATCCACCCAGACAGCCGATATCTCTTCGGCTTCACCCTAAAAGCCCGCTCATATAGGTTCTGCCGAGCACCCCAAGGCTACACAGAAAGCCCCAGCATCTACAGTCAGGCCCTCAAGAGACAACTGGATCAGGTCCAGTTACCTGATGGAGTGGTGTTAATACAATACGTCGATGACATCCTTTTGGCGGCGGACACCACTCCACTAGCAGTCACCGCCACCATTCAACTCCTGCACTTCCTTGCGGAAAATGGCCACAAGGTCTCCAAGAAGAAGTTGCAATTCTGCCAACCCCAGGTCACTTACTTAGGCCTCCTCCCTACGAAAGAGCTTAGAGGGACGACCGGTGTACCGACGGAGAGTGCGGTGCATCCACTACCTGAGCTCGTGCCAGGTGAGGTGGGGCTGTTCCTTCTCATCAGTTGGGATGAGAGGATGATAATACATACACTTTCAGGTGATATGATTTATTTTATTTAACCTTAGCAGTAGCTCTAATGGTCCTGAGGAAGCAGCAGGGGATCTTTAGACCCCATTCGTCTGCAGAAACATGTCGACCTTATATCCTTCTATAGTGGATATTTGTTAAACCACTATTTAGCACTGTTTTTATTGACTTAGGAGTGTGAGGGTGCTTATTAAATTGTTTTCCCAATCACGACCTAATTTTAGATCTCTTTATCTTTTTTTCACAATTCACTTTTTCTTCAGCACTGCTTTTCAGTTCACCACTAGAAACGCTATCCTATTCACATTTGCATTTCACATCAGCATTAAATACTGGGTTTTTCCTGTGTATGGTAACTAAGCACCAACACAGGTTTTTTCACCCCTGATTGTGAATCATTTATGCTAAAGAGATCCCAAATGATGAAGGGCGGTCTCGATGGTGGACTGATGGGAACTCGTTTTAGTTAAAACCACTTCCTTTCCTGCATGTAAAGGTACTTTGCTTTTGTTGGACTCTCTGTTAATCTTTTGTTGGTGTCACTTACTTAGGCCACCTTTTGTCCAAAGACGGAAGGAAACTTACTCCTGACTGGATCCAAACCATTCTTGAAACCCCTGTCCCTAAGACTCAGAAACAGGTCCGCTCCCTACTAGGCCTCACCTCCTTCTGCCGACAGTGGTTGCCAAACTTCAGCCTCATTGTGAAACCGCTGCTATCTCTGTTAGCTAAAGATGTCTCCTTCCCACTCCCTTGGACCCCTGAATGCCAATCCTCCTTCATAGAACTACGAGATGCCCTCTGTTCAGCCCCTGTCCTAGGTACCCCCGATTACACAAAACCCTTCTCCCTCTACACTCACGAAAGGGAGGGGTGTGCTTTATCTGTCCTGACCCAGTCCATTGGCCCAAAGCAAAGACTGTGCGCTTACTTCTCTGCCACTCTTGACCCCGTAGCCAGAGCCTTGCCTGCCTGCCTTCGAGCTGTAGCTGCCGCTGCTATCTCTATCCGACAGAGTGAGGGGATCGTGCTCTCGAATTCCCTCACGGTACTAGTACCCCATGCAGTTGACACCCTCCTGAACCAAACCAAGACGCAACACCTGACGAGTGCACGACTGACTGGATACGAACTGACTCTGCTCGCACCTCACATCACCCTGAAAAGATGCACCACACTGAACCCAGCAACTTTGTTGCCCCTACCGGAAAACAACCCCAGCGTGCCCCCTGTACATGACTGTGTGACCCTCACGGACGAACAGACTAGAAGTAGAGTTGACCTCAGAGATACAGCTTTTCCTGACCCTGATGGAGAGCTGTGGGTGGACGGCTCTTGCATCAAACTCCCTGATGGCACCACTTCAGCTGCCTATGCAGTCACCACGGCCCGAACTGTAGTAGAGACAGCCCGCATTACACAACGATCTGCACAGGCAGCGGAACTGATTGCCCTGACACGAGCATGCATCCTAGCAGCAGGAACCACAGCGAACATATACACCGATACCCAGTATGCCTTCGGGGTGGTTCACCATTTTGGGCTCCTTTGGAAGGAAAGGGGATTCTTGACCTCACACGGCACCCCCATCTTACATGGAGATTTAGTCTCCGCCCTGATTGAAGCTGTCCTTCTCTCCAAAAGACTTGCTGTTATCAAATGCCAGGCACACAAGAAAGTGACCGACATTATTGGGCAGGGAAATGCACTAGCGGACATCACTGCTCGAACCACAGATGAAAATAGGACGACGACACGCATGTACGTGGCCAGGCCACAAGCAGAGAAATGGACTGACGCTAGGGACTCTATTAGGGACATTCAAATGGCTAGCACACAACACGAATTGACTGAATGGGCACGGGTGGGATTAAAAGACGATGAAGGCTGCTGGCGGACAAAAGACACAAACAAATGGTTGCTACCTAACTCATACCTGATTCCCATACTGACTATGGCACACTCCCCTGCTCACATAGGATCATCCCCCATGATTGAACTTGTCTCCAGAGTTTGGCACAATGACAAAATCACAGACTCCGCCAAACGTCTGGTTCAACAATGCTTGATATGCCTGCAACATAACCCTGGGAAAGGAACTGTGGTACCCCGGGGAGGGTTCGGGGTTCCCAATCACCCGTTTGAAGTCCTGCAGATGGACTACATCCAACTAGACAGATGCCAAGGCCTGAAATACGTACTTGTCGTGGTGTGTGCATTTAGCAAGTGGGTGGAAGCATACCCAACCCGTGATAACACTGCTATGGCCACTGCAAAAGTACTGCTAAAAGAATTCTTCCCTCGCTACGGCCTTTGTCGAATTTTATGGAGCGACAATGGCCCCCACTTCGTAGCCGAAGTCATCCAGCTCATCTTAAAGGGGCTGGGTATCAAGCAAAAGTTCCACGCAGTCTTCCACCCCCAGTCTGCTGGACTTGTCGAGCGACACAATGCCACACTAAAGCTAAAACTAGCCAAGATAGTGGCTACCACGGAACTGAAATGGCCAGACGCTCTCCCACTAGCATTGCTATCGATGCGTTCCACCCCCACCAAACACCACTTGACACCTTACGAGGTCGTTTTCGGCCGACCCATGAGCGTCTGGTCTGCACCAAAACCGACTTCCATTCATGACGTCCCGGACGTCCTAATGTCTGATTATTTGTATAAGTTGACTGAAACTCTGTCTGTCATTCACCAACAGGTGCTGCATGCCATCCCTGACGCTTCCAGGGGTCCCGGACACAACCTGCAACCTGGGGATTTTATCCTCATAAAGAATTTCCAGCGCGCCAAGAGTCTGGAACCCCAGTGGACGGGCCCCTGGCAAGTCCTTCTTGCCACCCGAACAGCTCTTCGAGTGGAAGGAAAGCGGACCTGGGTGCATGCGCACCATTGTAAGAAGATTCCCTCGACTCTGATGACAACCGAAGACGTGACTACTCAGGAAGAGCACCTGAACAAAGACCGACTATCGCTGGATTGCTACCCAGGCACAGAGACACTTGAACTTGCAAAGATTCCTGACCCTACCGTGCCATCCAAAGAAGGGTATAACCTGCGTCGAAAGGAGAGAGTTTCGGCTAAGCAGACCATTGACTAAGTCATAATTCTCAGATCGGTGGCCTAACACAAACAAGGGCTGTCAGGAGAGAAAGCCAGACGAGGTATTTCGTTCTGCCCGCTACCGAGCTCCCTTGAAGGTGATGGAAGCGCCCGATAAGAAGGTGATGGAAGCGCCCGATAAGAAGGTGATGGAAGCGCCCGATAGTAAGATGATGGAAGCAACCAGACATCCGAAAATTCGCTACAGAAACCCAAAGACAGACAGAATCCACAGTTCAAAGACAATTGCACTTTTCATCACAATCCTTTTCTGCTTTCTCCTCATGACCACGCTCTGGATTGTGGAAGAAAATGCACCTGCTCACGAAACATTCCTAACCACTGCGCAGCCTACTACCACGAAGGAACATTATTTGATCTCGCTCTCTCCTCAACTCAGAGAAAGGCGAAAGGAGTTTTGGAACAACTCCTTTGTGCAGCTACTACACCAGCACAATCTCGCCACCAATGCCACCAACTGCTGGATCTGTGGGTTGCTACCCCACGCCACTGGACATTCGATACCTTTCATCCCTTCACCCTTCTCAATTCACGGCTCCTGCCTTGCTTGGCTGATCCTCTTGCAAGAGAGCTATAAGGACAATGCCACCTCCAGCAAAACCATGACTCATTTCTTTCATGAGGTCTGGCGAAACAAAACAAAGACACACTTCTGCCCGCAGACCTCCAACGACTCTATCTACATGGATATCCCTGCTAAAGAACGAATTGAAATGCAGGTGTTCAATAATCCAACCAGACCCACCTTCTCCTACCTACGGAAGCGAACAGCTGCCACTCTGACTGTGGCTCTATCTGTCATCAACGTCACAGGCCATATGTGCATAGAAGGGCTTGGGACACAACTGGTGGGCCGAAGTGCGTGCCGCTTCACCAGAACTTTGGACTCTACCGATCCACCTTCCTTTGTATCCTCTCCAAACATGTGCTTCGTCTGCGGCACAAAGGCTTACACCTGGCTCTCCAAAGGCTGGGGGGGCACTTGTTTTATCTCCTTCATCCTTCCTCCGACCTATGTGGCTCCAGCGAATCACTATAGACAAAAACGAGCCAAGGATATTGAACAAGCCGACTCAACAGGAGCACAGTTCCTCGATGCTATGAAGGGACTTGTTCCACTCTGGGGCCCGATGGCAAACAGCCGTGCCATCCGACATCTGACTCAAGCAGTCGAAACAACAATGAACATCACAGCTGGTATCCTTGCAAACAACACAGCCGAGCTTCAAGCGGTCCGCCTGGTTGCTCTCCAGAACCGCCTTGTTCTAGATGTGGTTCTAGCGGACCGTGGTGGAGCATGCCGCATTATTGGGTCCAGCTGCTGTACATATATTCCGGACAATTCACCCTCAGTGTACAAGGCCATCGAACACCTCCACAGACTCTCCTCAGAAGTTCACCAGGAGCAGGAAGAATGGTCGCTTGGTGGATGGTTCTGGAGTACTGTTAAGAACTGGGGCTGGAGACTGTTTACCATTATCCTGATTCCTGGTGTTTTAATATGTGGGGTATGCTTAGGAATTCAATGCTTGCCACCTCTGTGTTCGTTATGTGCAAATTGTATTTGTCCTAAGACTGTGGACTTTGGAAAGGAACGCATGGGAGCATTATATGATGCCGAGGTTAGGAATTTAATGAAGATTGACATTGAGTAGGCAAGCTGGCTAGATATGTTGAAAAGGGAGGACTGTTAAAACCTAGACCGCAGTGTCAACATTATTGGCGCCATCTTGCCCCCTTTTCGAGCCTATTCATGCGCGTAAGCGGCAGCCATTTTAGATACCATGGCCTCTCTGCCCATCGCCGACAGCCAGCTCGTCTCTCTCTCTCTCCTGACCTCGCAGGCATCCCCCGCGCACTGACAACCCCCGCTCTCACATGCCTTGGGCCATAAACCCCTCTTCAGCACAACTATGCCTCGGAACCCCATCCTGTTCCCAGCGCGACACCTCCTTTCATTCCCTTCATGATCCCAGGTCCTTTGATAAAACCCCCTTTCCTCTGTGCCCGTTTGTCTTCCTCGTTCCCAGGCCACCACCTGGCCCTGCGGATACTGTTTATTGCCCCCCCCTATACAGTAGGAAGCTTCCCCCATCAAAGGATCCACGAGTTGATCAAAAGCCCCCACCCCATGAGAACCGATCAACCACATACATTCCGTGAATCGGCGGAATGTCCAGCTGTGCGACAATCATCACCTGTTGTGACCGGGGTGGGGACTTCAACTGTAAATGTGTGTGGGAACGGGCCTGAAGCGGGGATTCCGAGGATGTCCTTTCATACTTCAAAGCATTACAGGAATGTGTGACATGCAATAAAGATCATAAACCTGTGTATAAGAGGCCAGGCCTCAGAGATGCGGTTAGAGCACCTCGAGAAGATACCCTGTTGTCTGATTTGATGTGTTCTGCTCCGTCGGAATAAAACTTCTGTTTCCTGCCTTCCAGTCTCCAGCGCCTGCCTCTTTGTTTGGTAACTTGAGTGGGTATAGAGGCGGTTAACGCCGGGCAACTCTGAAAAAGGTCATTCGGCCCTACCTTTTTCCACAATCTGTGACCCTGACTACAAAGCGTCACTTATGACGTACCACGTGTGAGTGCCTCCAGTAAGGCTACAAGGGTGTGTGACCCCAGTGTGCGCTTTTAGGTTTGAGATGTGCCTCTGTTGAGCTCCAGTCTCATGAGCATCACTTGAAGCCGGACTGATGGGTCACTGTACCTTAGAGGGGTGCTGTGAACCATGCCCTGGTCACCCGCATGCAGGTCAGGCCCCAAAGGTCGTGCCTGAGAGGAAGCAGGAGGGGCTCACACAGGTAAAGGAGAAGTTATAGTACCAGCATTTGTGATAATACAGATCTGGGGCCTGTGTTTGACCCAAAAATGTATGTGAGTCAAACACGCCCTTGGGGATGTCTTCTCTACTACCTGTAGAAGTGAGAGCGTCAGGCTAAAATGATGCCACATCAAGTAACAAAATGAAAGAAGCATTAACAATGCCAATAGGTTTCAGTGATCTGAAGCATTACAAGTAAATAGCATGAGATTAGGTATGTATTTGCTTAGAAGCAAAGCACCGTAGAATAATAATAAGAAGAAGATATCTTTATTGTATCAATAAAACAAAAGCTTGGTTAGGAACTTACACAATTATTTAAGAATGAAGTAATCGTTTTAAAAAGATTAAAAAGATTTAAAATAATAAAAATGACTGTTATGATTATTTTCTTAACTGGCAGGAAATAATTATACATAGAATTTAAGGAAAAGTTTTTATCAAAGCCTCTCTTTCTCAATGGTCGACTAACTCCTTTTATAGTTCAGTTTTCAGATTCAGTTTGGCTCGGATGGCATCTGTGAATTTCCCTAGTCGGGCCATAATTTGAGGTGTTTTAGTAGAGAAGCACAGGTCGGACACTTCACTGCAACTTTGTAGGCCAAGCAGCCTACAAATTCGAGAACCAAGCGCTGCCTCTCACTGACTAACTTTGGACAACAGCACAGCAAATGGAGCCAGGATTCACGATGGTAATTAAAGAGCCGACAAGCCACTGAGTTATCCTGCCGGGTCCAGGTTGAATTGAAATCCGTAATGGGCAAAGCGAGCAGTCTCATGAAGAATAATATTAGCGTAGGGTAAAGCATCAGGGGACAGTTGCACTGTCAAGTCAGACACTAAATCCACAGAGGTTTATGACTGCCCTCCACCCACATGTGTCCAACCTCTGAGAAAATAGCTACAAGTACAGCAAAATGTGGGGTTTTTGGGAAAATTGAAATTATTATATTTAAACAAACTTGGAAAAAGAGAAAACGTGTTTCCAAGAAAGTGGGTGATTATTCTAAAAATGTCATCAGCCAAAGGTTTACTAGATGACCCTCTCGGAGCTTTCAGAAACAGGCAGAGCTGTAAAAACATTTTCGCAATAGCGCTTTCTCTTTCGTAAGTGGCGGTTAATAGTTTCAATTGTATGGTTTCTACCTAATTCAGTTTGTAGGGGAAAGAGGTGTGAACCTAATAAGTGAAGCCCTGCATCTAAAAATTTCTGAAAAGTAGATACAATTCTGAATTCATCAAGGACCTGTTTGTTGTAAAAATGTAAATGTAAATTTAAATGTATGTATACTTGTAAAGCGCACTATCACCTGAGAGGCATCTTGGCGCTGTAAACCGCTGTGGAACCCGTCCTGGCTTTCCCTGTGAGAGGCTCCCTACTGGGCACCCCCAAGGTTAAACCAGGCATCCCAGCGGTTTAGGGCCGTTGTGGAGATTAAGCAAGCTATTGCCCAGAGTTTCAGAGTGGGGACCCATGATTAGAGTAGGCACCGAGGCGCAAATTATCGAGTCCGTTGACATTGAGCCCAAGACCCTGCCGCTTCGGGAATTGAACCCTGTCCCGGCCAGACCTCTGAATCAGGGTCTGCCGCTCTAACCATTGAGCCACACTTCACTTCTCTATTGTTGTGGCCGTGTTGAGAGCCATTGTTCGAACTAAAGCTGCGATTTTAGGTTGGCGCTTTAGTCTTTTGTTCAACTGTCCAGCCCAGTATTCAATGGAGCCCAGGGCATGGATTCTCACAGCGGGTTCACCACGGCACACCGAAGGCAAGGCCGTCTGCACCAGTTCATGGCTGGCCGGGGTTAGGGACCTCAAACCCTGGCTCTCAGTGGCCAGCTAGCATAACCTTTATAGCTGCGCAATTAAAACCATTTACAACACCTTTGGAAGATGCTTGCAGACACTCTGTGTTGGCAGATTGGGGCTTGCAAGCATTGTAAATGGGAAACAAGGTACATAAAATCTATACCAAGTAGTATGCCCAATTCCTTCCCAACAACAAGGCTTCATGAACGTGGCATGATGCTGCTTAATTGCAGATCGATGCCTAAATGCAGGTTAGAGCTATTTATCTTACTAGAAAATTAGCAACCTGGTGTTCTGTTCATCACAGAAACCTGGCTGCGAGACGAGCCTATGCCAGACATAGTTCTGGCCCTTCTTCAAGGCTACACCATTCAAAGATATAACTGTGGAGACAGGAGGGGAGGCGGCTGCGATAATTTTTAATGAAAACATAAAACGTCATTTCTCTACCATAAGACTTCCGGGAAGTGAATGCCTAATGTTTTCTCAGCCACTCTCAGCTGCCTTTGCCTTCTCAGGAATTTTAATATATTGTTCTTCAGGCCCGACCGTGCACTCCATGACTTAATTGCTGAACTTAGTTTGGAAAAATCTAGTTTCGACAACCTCGCCAACCTCTGTTTGAAACAACTCAACACTGCACCCACCCATGCCGCCGGCCACACGCTGGACCTCGTCTTCTCCACAGGCACCCACGTCGCTTTCATCTACACCACCGAACTCCACTGGACCAACCACCGCTGCATTCATTGCACCTTCAAGAAACCAACCCCGCACCACCGCACCCAACAGCTGCCTCGCCGCTGCTGGAACAAAGTCACCGTAGACCAACTGATCACCACCCTCGCCCAGCACCCACCCACTGACCCCACCAACCCAGATGCCGCAGCCCGCAACTTCAGACTATGGATCTACAACTGCGCCAACACCCTCGCCACGCTCAAGAAACCCTCCAACAGCCACGCCAGCAAGAGATACACCTGGTTCACCAACGAGCTCCAGACCTCCAAATGCGCATGCTGGAAACTAGAGAAAATATCAGGGGTGGGCGTAGTTCGCGAAGTAGTGCTACGCGAAAGTACGCGAAGTGCATTTCGCACTACGCAAACTTCACGTAGCACTACGCGAGCTGCTTAGTAGCATGTTCGCACTGTGCAAGATGCGTTTTCAATGATTGCACAGTGCGGACAAGCATCCGGCACTGTGCAATCATTGAAAACGGCATCTTGCACAGTGCAAGCTGTAGTTTTCTGCTGCTCGAGTAGATTATTACTCGAGCTGCAGCTTTCTCAACGCGAACTGGTAGTTTCTCATTGAGAGCGGTCGTGAGCATGCGAAACCACTCACAATGAGAAAGCTTACTTTCCCGCGTTGAGAATCTCACTGGGTTGTCATTTTGCTTGCTCGCGGTCACGAACATGATGTTCAGGATCGCGAACAAGCAAAAAATGAGCGCTGCACTACGCTACGCTGCAATACACGTGTTTGCACTGTGCTACGTGCAGCTCGCGTAGTGCGAAGTTGCGCAGACTTTGCAAACTCCGCGAGCGGAGCGTAGTGCTTCGCCCACGGTTAGAAAATATGGCTCCATGAACGCACACGGACAACCACACAGCCCACAAGGACTCCACCCTCAGACATCACCACCTCATCAGATTAGCCAAGAGATCCTCCTTTAAAGACCGCTTGGACAACAACGCACACAACAGCAAAGAGCTCTTCAGCATCGTAAAGGAACTCTCCGACCCCAGCGCCAACACCAACGACATTCCGCCCTCACAAGAACTGTGTGACTCACTAGCCACCATCTTCCACCGCAAGTTCGCTGACATTCATGACAGCTTCAACACCACAACCGCCCCGACTACGCCAGACTCCACCTCCCCTGTGAACACCATCAGCGCAATCCGCCTCACCTCCTGGTCCAACGTCAATGGCAACGAGACACGCAAGGTCATGAACTCCATCCACTCAGGATCTCTGTCAGACCCGTGCCCACACTCCAAATTCAACAAAGCAGATGCACCCATGGCACCCCAACTACGGAAGTTCATCAACACGCTGAAATTAACGCCCTCCTCAAGAAGCCCAAGGTGGACCCCAAGGACCTCAAGAACTTCCGGCCCATCTCCCTGCTCCTGTTCCCAGCAAAGGTCATCGAGAAAATCGTCAACAAGCAATTGGCCCGCCACCTGGAAGACAACAACATCTTGGACCCATCCCAGTCCGGATTCAGACAAAACTACAACACCAAGACAGCCCTCATCGCCGCCACAGAAGACATCAGGCGCCAACTAGACGACGGCAATACATCAGCCCTCATTCTGCTGGACCTGTCGGCCGCCTTTGACGTGGCCTGCAATTGCACTCTAAAGACACGCCTCCTAGAAGTCGAAATCCAAGAGAAGACACTTGACTGGACCACGTCCTTCCTCTCCGGCAGAACTCAGAGCGTCCGCATCCCACCCTTCCGATCCGAAGCCACCGACATCATCTGCAGCATCCCCAAGAGCTCATCCCTCAGCCCGACGCTGTTCAACAGCTACATGGCCCCCTCGCACAAGTGGCCCGCCATTACGACCTCAACATCATCGCCTACGCCGACGACACCCAGCTCATCCTCTCCCTCACCAAGGACTCACACACCGCCAAAACCAACCTCCACGAGGGAATGAAGGCCGTCGCCGACTGGATGAGGAGCAATCGTCTGAAGCTGAACTCGGAAAAGACGTAGATACTCATCCTTGGACCCACCCCCTCAGCCTGGGACGATTCCTGATAGCCGACCACAACCTACAATGTAGGGACGACCACACTTGGAACAGCAGCAACATCCACCAACCATGCATGCAACCTAGGATTCATCCTCGACTCAACCCTCTCCATGGCTAAGCAGGTCAATGCTGTGTCCTCCTCGTGCTACAACACCCTCTGCATGCTCCACAGGATCTACAAGTGGATCCTGACCGATACAAGAAGAACAGAAACACAGGCCCTCGTCAGCAGCAGACTGGACTACGGCAACGCACTCTACGCAGGAATCCCAGCCAAACACCTACGATGACTACAACGCATCCAAAACGCCTCCGCCCGACTAATCGTCAACGTCCCCCGTCGCAGCCACATCACCCCCCACCTGAGAGACCTACACTGGCTCCCCGTCAACAAGTGTATCACCTTTAAGCTCTTAACCCATGCACACAAAGCACTCCACAATGCCGGACCAGCCTACCTAAACAGCAGACTCAGCTTCTACACCCCCACCCACCAACTCCGCTCTGCCAGCCTCGCCCTCGCCGCTGTCCCCGACATCCAATGAACGACCTCCAGCGGTGGATCCTTCTCCTACCTCGCCACCAAGACCTGGAATACCCTCCCTACCCACAAACGGCAGACCCAAGACCTACTCCCCTTCAGAAGACTCCTCAAGACCTGGCTCTTTGAGTAGTAACAGAACCGCCCCTCTGACCCCTCAGTACCTTGAGACCCTCACAGGGAAGTAGTGCGCTCTAAAAGTACTCTGATTGATTGATTGAAAGACCATTGCCTAGTGGCAAAGTGATATGTGGGATTGTGGCCTAATTTGTTTTATATATAATACAAAGGATATTTTTATATAACCTTTGTGGGGTGCCTAGAGTGCCACAGGTGTGCATGTGTGTTCACAAAAACTTAACACATTGCCTCTGGGATAAGCCTGACTGCTCTGCCAAGCTACCAAGGGGTGAGCAGGGGTTTTCTTGTGTGTGTAACACCATTATCGTGACTAGAGTGGTGGATTCTCCCTGGCTTAGGTGCATACCCCAGCCAACCAGAACAGCCATTCAAAAAATCATCACATTTTGTCTAACAGTCATCTAAAACTAAATTGAGACAAAACAGAGATGTTGGTGGTGGGAAACAACCCCTCCGTATGGAATCAACGTAGCTGGTCGAATGAGCTATTGTTCTGTACCTGCTCCATCAGTGAAGAGTTTAGGTTTCTGGATCGATGAAAGGCTCGCTATAGAAATCCAGGTTAAATTGGCAGCATGCTGCTTCACACTTTTACGCTCCTTAAGAAATTTCTTGAGCTGGCTGCTTATCAACCGGCGCAGAATGGTAGTTCATGGCCTTATCAACTCACGCTTGGACTACAGAACTCCCTTTACTTAGGGAGCACTAAATATGTTATCAACTGACTGCAGATAATACAGAATCCAGCAGCATGCACGCTTTTCCGAATTCTCAAAATACTGCAGCTGCCCCTGCTCTGGCAGCTGTTCACTGGCTGCCAGTACAAAAAAGAACACAATTCAATTCCCTCTACCTGCTCCATGAAGCTGTACACTGAAAAGGACCCCTACCAATTCAACATCTAATCCCTCCCTATATCCTCATATGAACCATACGTTCACAGGGTCAAAACTTTCTTCTGTTTCCTAGTATTAAGAAAGTAAGGAAAGGTGGAGGCTTCTTTAGATTTCTAGCTCCTAAGTTCTGGAACAAGCTCCCTTCCCACATTACACAGGTGAAAACAGAAATCTCTTTTAGGAAACTTCTGAAAACCCATCTATTTTAGTGACTCATAGATATCTTTATTCAGAGCGAAGGTCTTTACCAGAGTTGGGAGGCCATTCGCTATATAAATTCTAGAAACACAAATATTGCTCATGATTTTTTCAAAGAAACAGTAACACTAAAAGCAATGAAAGTAAGTTGGAAACATTTGAAATGACCCACAATATTTTCATAAGTAATTTTATGC